>NC_041719.1:8298233-8505733 GCF_900700375.1 Denticeps clupeoides | reverse complement strand
AACAGACAAGGACAAGAGTCCTTAAAAGGGCACAGGAGGAAGAAACAAATGCATGAGCAATGAGACTAAAAACAATGGTGACAAGATAGGTATTAAAAGAAAACTGACTGCATTACCTGGGAGTATCAGCTAAAAAAATGGTCTTAACAAAGGACACCTTGGTTATCAAGGCATGTCTTTACACAAATATGTTGGTACAATAAAACTGTGGTTCCCAACTTCCCTCGCCTGCCTGCGCACCCCCGATAACCCCCTGCTCAGTGCCCAAGGCACACCTCACTGAGACCTGGAACCACCGTTCGCCATAGTCTTCTTCACAAAGACAGTGATATCATTTAAATTCACTCATTTATTCAGTAAATGTTTTTCCACCTCTATTAAATCAGATTTCTATTTAAATAAGCTGTAAATGTGTCTGAAATCTGAATATGAATTCCACGGATCTGACCATTTTCTTTAATGCAAATGTAATTTGCATAGAAATACATGAATATAAGTAGCTAATCTGCTATGCATTCTTTTCCCCTCTGGACAGAGTTTATCCTCCCTATACATATATTTGGTGCCTTCTGATGCCATTCCTGACTCTCACACACATTTCACAAACATCCCAAAAAGATTCCTATTTGACATAGCTGTATTCAAGTTTATTATTTATTCTTCAGCCCAAAGCTGTTTAGTCCAAAAACTCAGCATACCAGCAAAGATCTAATTTAACAAGAACGCAGAATGGAATTTGAGAGCAAGTGAGCTGACACAAACTCAGCTCAGTGCTCAGATGCCCCTGAACGAGATGTCAGGTCAGCCACGTAACCGCAGAGTCATCTGATGTCAAGTAATGAATGGACAAGTCCAGAAGTAAGTGCATCAGCATTAGCTGGCCATTCAGAGACTGCCATAGCTGAAAAATGGGCATGCAGGAGCTGCTCGCCCTTGGCACAGCAGGTAAAAGCAGGTTAGAGGAGCAATGGGGGGTTAGGCACAGAAGCTGGTAAACAGAGATAAAAGGAGCCACGGCTGCAGCGGGATGTAATAGACAGGTTAGTGCAGAGTTATTTTTATCTTCGTGTATGTCGCCTGTTTTCAGTTGAGAAACATGAATGTGCGAAAAGACAACTGCTGCCGTGCAGCTTGCACTCAGATCTGACTCCAGCACCCTCATGTGATTCATATGTCTGCTGCATGGCGTGCATTAGCCCTCATATGACAGGCAAATCGAGTTACCCGACTTCCGCCACAAACAATGCATTTGAACATTAATGAACCCACAAGGAAAGAAAAAGACAAGATGGATGAGAGAAGGAAATGGAGGACATGGGGAATTATGAGAAAAGAAAAATGTGCTGCAAAGGAGTCTAGCGAGACCAGCAGAGGGAGGATTTTAACATTTTGATTTTTTTTTATTTTTTTTTACCTCTTTGAGCGGCGCAGCATGCTTCTTTCAGGCAGGGAGAAATTGGAGAGCACAGTCCAGAAGGAGTCAGACATGGTCGCCGTTCACCTCAAACATGGCTGTCAGACCGAGAGAGACTTCGCACGCAGCTCAGCAGCCAGCCTGACGCGTGCGAGGAGGAAGAGAGTGGCGGCGAATCAAACGTGCCATCGGCGGCACGCACCGACCGGGATGCTGCCGCTGCTGCAACCTGTGACGCTGCTGTGCCGGCAGTCGGAGGAGCCTCTCTCGGCTCACTCCATCCCTCCCTCCCTCCCTTCCCTTGTTTCTCGCTCTCACTCGCTCAGAGTGCTCTCTGCTCCCACACCCCTCTTTTCACACACACACACACACACACACACACACACACACCGTTCAGCATGCCTCTCATTGGGGGATGAGTTTTGAAAAATGCAAGCAGCTCATAACCAGAGCCAATGCATTCTTCACATAAACACTCAAACACACTGAATTGGACATGTTTGAGGAGACCTAGTGCAACATGCTCCCGTGTAATAGGACATTCTAAACATTTTCTTTGCATTTTCAGCCCTGCTAATTATAATTTCTAAATTGGAATGTTTTAAAATGTTCTCCTCATCTTATGAGAACATCTGGATACCATTACACTCTGTTTATTCAGTTATCTTCTGTTAGTCACCTCCTGCAAAAATGCAATAATAAAAGGCCAAGTGAAGAGTGTGACAGAATGATGGGAGATTACAGTCACAGACACACACACACCATAATATGAAAGGTGCAATGAGAGTGTGCATGACCTTCATTTTTTAGGGGGGACATCATAAAGGACGCATTGGAACTGCCTGGTTGTCAGAAATGAAATTACAAGCACGGGTTATCTCTACTAAGCCAGCAGCCTTCTATACACTTAGTGTGAAGAGCATCGCTGTAGCCTCCATATTGTTAAAAGCCAAGTGGGAGTCAGACGGAGAGGACAGGACAGAAGACAGAATGACGGTGGGGAAAGGATTTTGATGGATTTCTCTCACAATCCATCAGACATGTCAAGTCACAACCCTCACAAGGGAACAAACCAGTCAACCCTAAAGCCCAGCGACTGTAACAGAGCCATTCCACAGCCCTCTCAACCGAGCCGCAGCTGTGAGAAGGGTGGATAATGATGGATGAAAATCTCCAGAATCACAAAAAAAAAAAAAAACAACAGGAAAGTAGTAATGAGAAGGGAGAAGTATATATATTTCACACACACACACACACACACACACACACACACTACACACACCTCATGACAACAAGGCCACTGTTTGGAGGAACACCAGTCTGGACCATCGTATGAATTACCACAGGGACCCAAATTAAACCAGCCTAGCATGAGAGCAAAGAGTCACCTTGAGCTGCCCAAAACCGGGGTGGTGATGGAGGGTGTGTGTTTGGCTGTCTGTGTGGGAGTGTGTCCGTACAGCTTCAGGTTGGCAGGCCCCTTTTACAGTAACACTGATATTCCGTGTAGTTGAAAGCTTCTTCCACACGGGCAGTTAACTTAACCTGGCCCAGGAGTGGGACTTCAACATGAGTCTTTTAGAAGACACAGTCTTGTGTTCATTAGCGTATCGGGAAGAGATCTGTTATTCAGCTGGACGCATTCTTCCCCACCCCATGGGGTTCAGCTAGGCCATTAAAAAGCTCTATAAGACTGCGTTATACTCGAGTGGGGTGATGAGGGAGCAGCAGTGTGTCATTAAAGACCTGCTGGGACTCATTCCTCCTGCAGGAGAACAGTGTGTTATGAGGCTGCACAGGGCTCGGCTCCATCGTCTACACTTTCCACTGCCTTTACGAGGCCTGACACATGCATTAAAGCTAAAAGTACCGACTGCTAGGCCACAGCATTAAGACATCAGTCACAATAGGAGAGAGAGACAAAAGTGTCGTTCACCCAGCCAATGAGAAGAACTGAATGCAAGCTCTCTTTGGTGATTTAAACAAGCAAGTGGGAATATGGGATTAGCATAATGCTAGGTATTGGTCACCAAAAATATACAGATAGATAAAAAAAGAAATACAGTTCTTTTACAAACTGGAGATAAAACTATATATATGATAATTGAAAGGAAAATGGCTTTCTGATTGACAAAAGGCCTTTACGTTGTGTCAAAAGGCATTAAAAAATCCTTTCATTTTAAGATCCAGGATCTTAGGTTGTAAACCAGAATGTTGCTGGTTCGAGGCCCAAGCCACCAAGGTGCCACGGAGCAAAGTACTGCCCTCACACACTGCTCCCTGGGCGACTTTCGTGGCTGCCCACTGTTCACTAAGCGTGATGGGTTAAAAGCAGAGGACACATTTTGTTGTGTGACCATGTGCCTGGCTGTATATCACCCTGACAATCACTTCATTTTCTTTTTTTCTAAAATTAAATATTGATAGACACAGAGCTTAGTAATTATAGCCCTTGATTAGCATTACACTCTTGGAACTGTATGCTGCTATGAGGTGTGTATATGCATGCGCCTCATTCTTGTATGCATGTTTTGCTTCAGGATTCCACCCACCATGGCTTCTCTGGGTATCAGTTGGAGAAGGGTAGAGATCATCACAAAAGCACAATGACCCCAGCATAACCCCCTCCACCTTTCACCTCATAGCATGAGCAGACAGGAAAATCAACGTTCCTACTACATGTGACCTAAAAAAATTGAGTCATGTCCTATTGAGTGTAAAAATCCATTAGCAGAGATCAGATGTCATTGAACCATCTGACACTGTACCTCTAAATCCATTACAGGACAGAGTACAGTTCCCAGTGTTGTTATCAGTATATCACAATGGGATGGCTTTTTAAGACATGTAAATTGAATGAGTTAGAATAAATAAAGATTTCAATCAAACAGCATTTAAAAATGAGCATTATTTTGGAATACTAAATGAGTCAGGTGCTTTGAAGTGGGCTGATTAAAATTCTTAATATTATTATTAAGTCAGCCTTTATTAATTTAATTTCAACCCAGGGTTGAACACACTGTACTTCTATACTTCATTTACTCTATGTGTGTACAGAACTGAGTGTGTGTTTTAAAAAAAAAAAAAAAAAAAAAAACACACACACACACACACCTGTCAGATGGAGAACACCCACAAGCCTCCAGCCAGCTCAACTCCACACAGCAATTAGTGTCATCAGACGTGAGCAGCGGCGGGAATCAAGGCGAACACACAGCCCCTGGGACCATTTCCCAGAACGCCAAGCTCTAACACACTCGCAGTCTCTCATTATCACCGAGATGCTTCGCTCAACCTAACCCCTCCACCCCTCCAGCCACAGGAGGGCAGCCTTGCCAGCATGGGGCAATGATATGCAGCTAAAGCCCTTCAGTCTCTGCCCTAAAAGTGTGTTCCGCCCACCCTGCCAACTAGTCAATGTTTGTCAATTTAGGGTAGACTAGGTGAAACAAGTTTTTACTCAGTATTAATAATTAAATGAATTGCATGCGCAAACAATTAGTTCTTTGTGCAAATTTTGTTGAGCAATATTATCCTGTCTCTATTATGCCATGTATCGGCATCTGAAACACTACATTCATTTTGACCGGGTTTTACAACATGCTTGATTTAGCAAACCAATAAGAACAAAATATGCCTAATTTTGGAAGTATCATCCATCAGTGAGGACACCGAGTGGATGTCTTGATTTGTTCACTAGAGAAAAGTGAAACACCACTACGCACTCAGTATCTTACCTCCAGAGGAAAGGGTTAGCCCCCTGAGAAGGGCCCAGGACTGGGGCAGATGTGGGCCCCTCGGGGCCTCCACAGGAAGCTGGAGAAGAGGTTGGGGAGAGGAGATGCTGAAGGAGGCTGCTGTTGCCATGGCAGCGGACTTGCGCAGTCGGCCAGATTCTATGTTCGAATTTAGCGTGAAGGGAGGGAGAGAGGTTAACCGTTTCAGATTAAGGGGTAGAAAGCTCAGTGATCCACACCCTTGTCATTGGTTAGTTTTAGCTTGAACTTCTCCTATTTGTCTGTGTTTTTTTTTTCGGTGAAATGGATATTGCAGATGGCTCTGGTTTCCTCAGCCTCACTTATTTACTGCCATTACTGAGGAAACAAAACACCTCTACCCAAGGACCTATGGTACCAACGGTCCCTTGGAAAAGTACTGGCCCGTGTAAACAAACGACCAGATTATCTAGTACAGTGAAACTAAACCTGATCAGGCTTCAGCACAGACATGGCAAGATTATTATTTATAATAATAATTCTAATAACAGTGGAACTGAAAATGTATAACGTTCATGAATACTGCAGAAAGAGAATTTCTTTTCAGTACTTTGAGGTACAGACGGGTGGCAGCAGACATATCTGCACGCATGAAAACGCTGACAGCTCGGGAAGCGACAGGCGCATTTCTGTTTAGGACGACCTGCCTTGCTGCGGCGGAGCAGAGCTGTGACAGAATGTGGTCAAATGCAGAGCTGACAGGCAGCGTTTCAGACAGCCAGGACTCACAGGGAAAAGAGGAGGGCCACACATGGGTGTCAAAAGCAGTCAAGCTGCAAGATGCTAGAACATGGGCACATCAGGAGCCTCAAAACGCTGAAAGTAGAGATGGGGAGGGCGTGGGAAAAAGAGAGCGAGAGACTGTATGAAGCAGGAGAGTCTGCATTAAAGTCAGAGCTGCTGTGTTCATTCTGTCAACATTAGAAAAAGAAATAGTTGGCTGTCCGCTCTAACAAAATGCTCCCATCAAAGGAGGGAATGAAAATGAACTGAAATGTACAGTCTCTTTTTTTTACACCACGTTTAGGGCTTAGATTTTCAATTTTCACTGAATAAATGAGCCAATACTGTCTGCCAAATAAGCCAGTGAAGACCTTATTCAAGTACCATATGGACAAGCCCCCTCCCTCCTGAGGTTTGGTGAGTGGACAGAGTAGTCGGATTAAAATAAAGCTTACTGCAGCCAAGAGCTAAGAGTGCTGTCAAGTGGACACGGAGCTGCCATTCAGGCCCTGCATTATGTCACAGCCTTAACTCTTCAAACGCACATCTGTACCATCTTTCTCCCAGTCTTGCAAGCGAGCACAAATTTTTTTCATGCCGCCGGAACATGTCAGAGAAGTGTAAAATGAGCCTCGGCCTGGTGCTGCCAATCATTGGGGGATCTGCTGGGAGTTGAACCTCAGACAGGGGGCGCAGGGTGAGTGTGTTTCAGTCGGACAGCGGAGAAACCATCTGCTCAGTCAGGCTTTAAATAGAGCAGAGTGCAATGAAACCAAGAGGTGGTACAATGATTGGGACAAGTTTTGGGAGCATTATGTAACATGCTTGTCACATTTAATGTAAGATACACACAAACACTCTCTCTCTATCTCTTACACCCATACACACACACACACAGTGTATCAGCACTATGGTACGTGTGATTGTTCTTACTGAAGACGCAGGTTTGGGGCTCCAAGGCGCTCCTTCCTTTTCTTCATAACGGTAACTGTGTGATATATGCTCAGTGCTGACCAAACCAACTCTAATATTTCACTACTGCTTTACATGAAAAGGGCATGTTCGACCTTAAACTGACATTAAAGCTTTAATACTAAAGAACAATGGTGGTACTAATAACACTGCATTATGTGTTAGAAAGTAACAACACAACTGAGTACACTTTTTTTTGTCTACAATACAATAAAGTATACTCATCTGTAGCAGTATAACGTCTGTCTTTTTACTAATTCCCATCCTTTCATAAACTGGAAGTGTCAGAAGACATAAAAGGCCAGCGAGGCTTCCCAAGTATGTTACAGCTCTAGTTCCATCAGTTCCAAGTTCTCCAGTGTGCTGACTACGACCTCTAACGTGGTGCAATCCAGTTAACGGCAGCAACGATCACTCCAAAACGTGGCTCTTCCATGGAACTGTAACTCCTATAGATGTTCCAGTGCTCTCTGTATGCCTGGGAGGAACTATGTTCCTCACCCCCGAAGGGGCATCTCACTCCATGCTACAAGGCTGAGGGCATTCTCATGATATCATGACCCCCGAGAAGTGCAGCTGTCATCTCCAACTTACACCAGTTCCTTCTGGTCAACCCACCATGAGTTTTCCACTCACAGCACTTCTTGGAAATGGAGGAACATCAACATCCCCTTCGCTATCCACAACAATCCTGTGCTAAATGCGGTCCTCATACCAGCAGGAGGAGAATAAGTGGGATCAAGCGGTTCATGTTTAACATTGCTGGTGTCGCATCCATCTATAATCCGGTCTGATAACTGCCCTGTCATGCGCTACAGCCTGCAGGCCACTTGGGTCTGTGTAAAAAAAGCCCATCAGCATATACCTACTCTCAATCTGTGTGTGTGCGTGTGTGTGTGTGTGTGTGTGTGTGTGTGTATGTGAGAGGGAGGAAAAAGTCCTTTAAAATGAAACAGTAATGTGAAGTGTATTATGGGGCATTATGAAGTAAATTATTTCAGCAGTGGATGTTGATGTACTGGCTTCTTGTACATGCACAGCATTAATGCATTGTTTGACTTCATTCCTAAAAAAAAAACCCAAACTTTGACATTAAATATAACTCCTATAGAATACCAAGCAACAGGTAGAACTTTTATTTCTTTCATTATTATATTAGTTATTATTAGACACACGGAACTAATAATTAAGCCAAGATAATATATACACAGAGTTAAAAATAAAAAATGACTCTTTGTTTGCCTCTGTTTGGGCAGACAAGCCCTTGCCACAGGGTTAATTTTAGAGCTGTAAATCAACTGGATGCTCTGCGGGAATGTTCAGCTGTTAGCTGAGAGTGTACTAGAGAATCTGGCTACCTCTCACCTCTGATCCCTGACCCCTACCCTGTGGCGGTAAGTGTATTATTTGCAGACATCCCACTCTGTAAACAAGCTCAACAAAAGATGGAGGGCTGAGCACAATGACTCACCTGAGGCTGCAGAGTGAAAGCCACATATTTGAATGTCAGATGATTTTAAAGAAACAGTATGAACAAAGAACAGGATTATGAATTAATAGGCTTCTCTCTGCGCCTGGTCCTTTGTTGCACAGGAAGAAACAATGTGAAATATTATCTCATATTTTGGGACCATAATAAGGCAGCAGTGGAGGGTAACAGCTGGCCTGTAAGACTGCAGAGCAATGTGGGTGGACGTCCCTGAGCAGAATATCAATGATGACCAAATGCGAGAAGAAAGAAAATACAACGAGAGGGAGCACTGAGGTGCTTAAAAGATGAACACAGGTTCAACAGCAGAAGTCTCTCTTTCTAAAACAACCTGCTTGACAATGCAGCAGGAATTATTGGGCGTGGCTTCTCAAGAAATATAGTTGCATGCACACACACACACACACACACTCACACACAAGGAGAAGCTGCACAGCAGAGCACACTGACTGTCAGCATATTCAATCTGTCTCCCTCACTGTGGCATTCACACTACCCACTGATGCACTGTCTGGTCTCTCAATTGAGATATGGCTTTCAAACGTGAGCCAGCTTTTTAGTCAAGGCTAGTGTAGCGTCCTCCGGTGTCTAGCTAACTCAACTCTGCATTCTTCACAGACATACACAAGGCTACTTACATGCTGCCTCTTCTCGGAAGACTCAGCTCCTTCTAGAAGAAAAAAAAGAAAGATGAGTCAGTATGCGTTTAACAGTCGAGGCACCATGGCACTACATTCACAGCTCTGCAGATCATGAAAACCAGGTTTTAAATACTGAAACCAAAAAAAATGAAATGTAATAAACAGGAATTGAATGAAAAAATATTTATGAAGACCAAATAACATGGATCAACGTGCATGAATGGTGCAACTGCCCCTGCAGTTCTTAAAGTCCGACACTAGATGGCACAAGAGCACCTACCCTGAAACTCAACATTAAGCCTCAGTAGCAGTAACTGAAAGTTTTACCTACCATACAAGCCTGAGACACACGTTTTACCCACTGTAAAAACACATAGAATTTCAAGAATTCACAGCACATGCACTACCCTTTTGACTCCTTGTTGCGTAACATTCCGCTCAAGCATCATGCTGAAATGCAAAGGTGTCAACGCAGCTAAGAAAGAAAACAAACCCAAACATTAACTACAGCAGAAGCTGCGGTGGTGGCGCCTGATAGAACAGCCGCCTGGTGTTCACTGCCGGGACGAGTGCAAACAAGAAGTGAAAATCATTGCGCAGACAGCCCTTGGGGTGAGGCAAGGTCACAAAGAGGCCACGGAGGTCACCATATCCACAGAAAGAGGTGGATTCTGCCAGTCTGGTTATTGCGAAACAGAAAAATGACAGGCTGCGCAAGCGAGCCTTCCAAATGAGGTTTTTGGTCACGGTATGCACAGAACGGAGGTGTTTATTTACACACAGCTCATAATTGCGGAGCACTTTAAGCTGTCCTCTGACCCCAAGTCAAGGTTCCCAATAAAATGCTTGAAAAAAGTAAGAAATGAAACACCTACTCAGTACCCGTACATTCTTTCACATCTGGATGTGAATACTCCCATCACACAGCAATTTTACAGCAGCAAACATCATGAAAAGATAACCTTGTGCTTGCCTGCCCACACGAACACAAAAGACATTTGAAATATGATAACTGGACACAGATATTTGGACTTCTGAATATCACACATTCCCATGTTCATACAAGTCAGCAGCAGGAATGGGAAAAATAATGAAAATGGCATCATACCGAGAGAGACACTGATTATTATGTGTCTAACAAACACAACAGCCTTCAGCCGGTCTGGAGAATATTAGCGCATCATCTTTTATAAAAGTGCACAGCCCAGCTTATTTAATTAGCCACTCTGGCAGTCCTGAACTCAAATGGCTTTGGGCTGTTCTATATGAAGGCTCCTTTGTCAACATTCTGCCTCTTTTTCACTGGAGATTGAGGCAAAATAAAGATTTTGTTCCCCAGTGCATGTATTAAAGATTCAAACAAGTCACCCATTTTGGAATTCTAGCCACACATAAACTATCCAGACTGATAAAATGGAAGGAGCCAATCGCAATCCCACTATCCTAGAAAAAAATTGCCCAGCTCTGTATTGTCTATGCTGCAGACATTAAACTCAATATGACCTAGGGAGAGAGAGAGAGAGACGGGTAAATTGCAAGGCTGTACATTTCAGAGGCCTCCATATCAGCGTAGAATGATCTTAAAGCAGCCTGTCTGGACAGGGCAAATCCCATTTACAAGGCTCTTTTCCGAGCTAAATGGCCCCGCACCCCACACAGCACACCCACCGCAGACTCCAAACCAATGCTTCACAAGCCTTTAATAAAATTTGCTGCTCCTAGAAAGAGGGCTCAGATGCAGGTTTGAGGCAGTGTTGCCGTCTGAGGGTCAGTCCCTGGGCTACAAGCACGGCAGAGCCTGCATTTACTTTAGAGGTAATGATGTAATGTCTAATGCCAAACGACGGATGTTATTGACAACGGCTGCAGCATTGGCAGGCGGTAAATATAAAAAAAAAAAAAATAGCAATTTTTCGGCTCATCTCCGGAGACGCTTTAGAGGAATTGATTACACAAACACCAGACTGAACAAGGGTGGCAAACACAACCTGCCGCTCTGCATTAGACCAAAGAGTGAAGCTCGCGTAAACACATACACGCACATCCAGCCTTATAATTTGAAAGGATTGATCCGGGGGGCCAGTATGATTGAAAAGTGAGAAGGATAGCTGGATACACACAAAAACACACACATACACACAACACCAGCCATCATCCCAGCAAGGCACCCACACCAGCGCCATGGGCTAATAGGCACAGCAATGAAATTAAGCAGAGTGACAGCTCGGACTTGGCCCCGCCACATACAAAGGCAATCTCCCCAATGGAAGCCATCAATATTTCTTAAGTCCATCCAGTGTGACAGGGAGCCAGAGTGCAGGGAAATGTAATTAGAGGGACGGGCGGGAGAGAGTGTGCAGTACAGCGAGTCCGTCCGCCCGTCACAGGAGACATTCGGAGCCGTTTGGATGGAGGATAATCAAGAGGGCAGATGTGTGGGCTACCCTACAGTATGCAGGATTAGAGTCTGACATTGACTGTGGAGGTGAGTTTTGACGGGGGAGCGAGCGCTCGCACACACAATCAACACCCCCCCTTACCGATACTGGAACACACTCTACAATGTGAGAATAACAACACTCACGTGGAGATGAGTGAAAATGGACACATTAACACCTACAGCTAACACTCACAAAACTGCCTAGATTATAATCCATTTAAAAAAAAAAGGTAACGCATGTATTTTCTCAGAGCTACTAGATACTTACATCTTTTCAAAAGAGATTATTTTACATTAAGGCTCAATTAATCAATATAAACACATGACTGAAAACCAATGTTACCAGTTCATACCAAAGAATGGTTTGTATTGTTATTGTCATTTACAGATTGCTTTGTAATTCCAATATAATACATTAATACCAAATTATCATGTCAGAAGTATGTATATGTATTCAATATGTCCCTGTCCCCTTTTTGTACAGGTTTTGTACTTTTTAAATGGTTGAAGCATACCCATATAATCACATAGGCAATTCATACTTATTTTTCTTGTTCCGTTTTGTATACTGTTTTTATACAGGCTTAGATGTCTAATCCATATCTGCCTCATTTACATTGCACTGCCACTTTAAAATGGATTCATAACATTTTGTACTGAAGACTTTCACTTGTATGTCTGTCAAATGCCATTTACCCCAGAGAATGACATTTAAACCATCTCTGTACCTGTATAAGGCTACACTGATAGACAATCTTGGATTGTGAATGTCTGAATTTAATGATATTGCCTGTTATTTCACAAACAAACATCTAGGCAGAAGCAGACAGCTGTGGGCTTGACCTTTGACCTAATCATCTTTCCACACAGCCAAGACTGTGCTGCCCACTGGACCAGTAAATAAGAAGAGTGACAGGTTGGCATAGCGCCCTGGCAGGTGGCAAAGCGAGCATGGTGAGAACACCAGAGTGGCATTTAGCCTGGCGTGGTGCGTGAGTTGGAGGCTACAGACGCAGCTGTTTAAATTTCTGCTGTTTGGTGAGATGTGGCCAATGGTGCTGGTTTACTAAGATTACAAACAGGCAAAGAGCCCAATCTGACAACACTGTGTTTTGAAGTCACAAACAGATGATTACTAAACTCCAAAAACATGCCTCTTGCACATGCAAATGAATTGATGAAATGATTTGTTGAACCCTTGCTTCCAAGCTGAGCTTTACAATAATTGCATGTTTACGTGGGATACATGATTAAGGAGACTGGGGATAAATAATGGATTTTTGCATGGCCGCGACTGCACTCATTAGTAACACACAGCACACTAATAAGACAGGCTTGTGTGTAAGCACACTAAAATTCCATCAAATAAAAAAAAAAAAAAAAAAACTAGCCCGCGAAAACATTTACTGCATGTTTTGCAATTGACTTAATTCTTAATTGGGTATCGAACTGTTTGCAAAGTATCAAACTGATTACTCAACAGAAAAATGCTCGTCCGCTCACGGCGCTGGTTTATGTGGGCTGTTCCAGCGAAGTAAATTACGCCTGGCCACAGCGGAGCTCCTGGTTTTCCAGGACACAGGCGCCAGGAGACTAATGAGCAGAAGACTGGGACTCTCATCCCGGCAAATTAAAGAAGGGCTGTGCAAGGACGAGCAAAATCAGGCCAATATGAGGCATGCCGCCCACGCCAAACGCAGAGCCCTCTTTCACTGTAATTCATTAGCAAAAACGATAATGAGCCCATTACAGAGAACCCGTGGGAGGGCCTGGTTCTTGCCTTACTGAAAATGATTTGGACTGAGGGGTTGAGGAGTGCAAAGTGGTACTCGCACGTCAGATGGCCACTGAGAGTCCCACATAGCAGAAAGTGTTAATTACATGTTAATTTTTAGCTCAAAATTTTACATTTATCTTTACTACACTGACCTGTGGGGCCACACAAGCTATTAGAAGGGTGTGCGGGAACCGTTTGCTTGGACAACTTAAAAGCTATCTCTGAAAATGTTACGACAATGGACATATGCTACAAGAGCAATTACAGTTTCACGCCTCATAAAAGCCAATGAAACGCCATGAAGTGAGAAATGGGCGAGCCATGATGTGACCAGACATGACTCGGAGCTAGCAGAAACACCCAGGATGGAAACATTTTATTCTTAAGGCATGTAATCTTTCCACAGTTCAATGGGGCATAGGCTAAGACTCCCACGGTCCCCCCTCCGCGAGCCTGAACTAATTGGCTGCACGCTTTAAACAGAGAACGAGAGAGTGAGGCGCACACACACACAGCCCAAGCAAAGACGAGAGAGAGAAGGCTATCAATTACCCTGTCAGACACACAAACCCGGTAAACCCGGCGCAGAAGTCCGGTCTGGGCTGCTGTCATTACCTTGATTGAGAACTGTGAACCTGAAGAGGTAGCCGACGCTGACGAATGGAAGTTCTGCTCTATTAAGGAGCAACATGACTGATGAGCGTCCTTGAAGGCAGAGCAAATAAACGGTGGCTTTGCATAAACCCTGCGTGATAAAACCAGTTCCAAAATATCCCCCACAGACATGAATCATCTGCGTTAGGGAACGTTCCATCTGAGACAGACTCTCCATCATGCTGAGGTTCTGTATAGAGCAGAATCAGACTATGAGAACACCACAAAGTGGAGAGAACAAGGTTGAGGATAGTAGACAGATGGACTGAAAGACTGGAACGGAACAGACACTTGTGTGCAGAAATATTTTTAAAGGCAGGCAGGACATTAAGACCGCAACGGCCAGTCACAGGCGGGTTAAAATCGACGCCATTAGTGGGTCATATTATTTATGTGCCAACCCTCCCATGTAGCCCGAACAGCGTGCTAATTACCTCTGCTATTGTTCTGCTTATTTTACCAGCGGGGAGGGTGGCGAGCGTTCCCTCAGAAAGGAGCTAATCTTGGCTGATCAGACTGCCTATTCACACTGCAGATAGAGCACTCTGTGAGGGATGAAGACCAGACAGAGAGAATGAAGGAAGGAAATAAATTACAAAATGCAACTCGTACTAATCCTAATTAGAATTTGCACATTCAAATTAAATCTGCACGCCTCGCTGACAGTTTTATGTCAAGATAATAGGGTGTTTAAAAAAAATAAAAATACTATACGTAATGACTGCCGGTTGGTTGAACCCTTGCTGCAATTAAAAGACATAATGATGCCTGTTTTGCAAGTGGCCAGGATGGAATTAACTCTGCGAGTGTCTGAATGTGGAATGTAGAACAGGGCACCCAGCAATGCCTTTTACCTTCATTTGAACTCTCAGCTAATGCCTGTGCAAGTCTCCTTTGGCAGCCCCGTCTGAATTAGCATCAAGTCAGTGCTAACATGCTGAAGTTTCATTTAGACCCAGTCAAAGCTGCCAGCCTGTCTGATTAGTATACGTTCCTCACCAAAGCATTCATGGCTGCCTGCAATCAGCGTACAGAGGAGGGGTGCGAGCTTCAAAATCAACGTGTGCTGCACTACTACCGAGCAACTGCCTCATTCGATCATTATGGTGCCTTAAGAATTAACCTTCCTGCTTAAACAGTAAAACATCTTCATAAGTTGTAGATCTAAACTTTTACATTTTAAAAGCTACAGATGATAGAAACAAGTCCAAATCTGAAATATCACTCACAATATCACACAGTATTATAGAAGTTGTGCTTTGCTGCTGATCACAGGCTAAGCTGAAGCTGTGGTCTGTGTGAGTAGTGCAAGAATAATGGCACTGGATAATGGTTTCTGCAGCCTTTACCACAGTGAATGAATCACCTCTGTTTTGCCCACAGCACCTCATTTTGAGGAGTTTACGCAGTAGAACACTGACTTTTTAATTGGTATATATACAGCAGCATGCATTACCAATATGGCGGAACCATTCATTAAAGAGCTGTTTATTGCAATGTGCTGTAAAAACAGCAGTGAAGCAGAAGCCTCTGGGCTGTGCTGCATTTGGTAATCTAAAAAACAGAGAATGTGGGGGGGGGGGGGGGGGGGGGGGGGGGGGGGGTGGCTCATATTAAATCCATTTTGGCAACTGATCATCCTCCTTGTGTATATTTTATTGATACACCAAAACAGGCTGGATACCACAATCATGAAAATTGTATTATAGTCGATTCAGAGTGGTGTCCAATGTTAAAAAGCAAATTGAGGGCAAAAGTGGTCATTTAAATGTCTAACTTCACCAATCATAGTCTGAAATGGTAAAAATGTAAAATAGAAATTTGTGAAGAGAAAGCAGGGATGAATCTGCTGAATGAGTCATGCTGAATATATTAACCTTGGGAATAGGCAGTAAGCAAGTGTTATTTGTGTTAGCTTCTTTGCCTGCAAAGACACAAAAAGAACAGTGCACAGTAGCCTCTGTACCCCTAAAGTGACGAATGAAGCCATCTCATGGTTTTCCTTTGTCCCAGCTGCCTACCCCCCCCCCACCCCCACCCCTCTGTACCTACCTTCCCTCACACCAACTCACCCTCCCTCTGAGATTCTGTTCATTACCAGGAGGCTGATAGAGAACACTGTCTGCTCTGGACCCCAACGTTGGGGGACCCTGACACACAAACATCTTCAATATTTTACACCTTGAGAACGTCCATGCTTCTTGCAAAACCGTGCCACTCATGCAGGCATGGCTCAGCCACACACACACACACACACACACACACACACACACACACACACTTACTGAAATCCAGACAAGGAGCCATTTGTCTTCACAGAGTGGAAAACTACCATTGTTTCCACACAATTCGACCTGCATGTGCGCCTGATAAAGCAACGGTGCTGCCACGAGAGAGGACACAGTGGCTGACAGGTGAAAATGACTTCATGGCAAAGGTGGAGAAAAGAGCGCCACTTATATAAGAGTGAAAAATGTATTCACTGCATGGTGGAAATACATGTGCTCTTCACAGCACATGGAAATAAAGAAAGAGACTGAGAAAGATGAATGTTAATAACAATAACATAAACATAACAAACAGCTCTGTCATTATTATTATGGAAAATAATCTTCCCATAGAAGACCACCAATTAGAACGCTTCAGCCTCCGTAAAAGAGCCTGAATGATTAAAACTAATCTCATCAAAAATCAATGCACATGTTAGATCTGATTCCTACACGTTTCCTTAAACAAGTAGGACCCTTAAAATGATTAATTTGACGCTTAACTCCAGCCATGTACAAACTTCGTACAAGGTAACTGTCATCAGATTAAAAAAACCTGATCTTGATCACAGTCAGATGACAAGTTATCAACCAATATCCAACCTGCTGTTTATATAGAAAATTTTAGACATACACAGCAACAACATTCATCAGTTGGGATTTAGACCTCATTATAGTACTGAGAAGGTGCTAGTTAAAAGTGGTTAATGACGTGCTGTTGTCAAATGATCAGGGCCGCATCTCGCTGCTTGTCCTGCTTGACCTTAGTGCAGCATTTAAAACTATTGATCATGGTATTCCCCTCGACAGGTTAGAAAATGTTGTTGGGGTTACGAAAATTGCCCTCTCCTGGTTCAGGTCATGATTTGTCTTCACATAGTAAAGTGGAGTTTGGTGTTCCATAAGGTTCCATCTTAGGTCCGTTGCTATTTTCCATATACATGTACATTTACATTTACGGCATTTATCAGACGCCTTTATCCAGAGCGACTTACAATCAGTAGTTACAGGGACAGTCCCCCTGGAGCAATTTAGGGTTAAGTATCTTGCTCATTCGTAAACACATTAATTTTCACTGCTATGCTGACAACACACAGTTGTATTTGTCAGCAATGCCAGATGAGAGGCAGCAGCTGAACAGAATAGATAATTGTCTGAAGGACATTTGTCTAAGCCTTTCTATCTCACAAAATACAGGAAGTAAAGGATCTAGGTGTCCTTATTGACAGTTTTTTTTCATTAGATTCGCATGTAGATAATATCACTAAGATAGCATTCTTTCACCTTAGAAATATTGCAAAGATAAGAAATATGATCACAATGCAGAAAAGTTGGTCTATGCCTTTATTAGATCAAGGTTAGATTACCACAACGCATTATTGTCTGGATGTTCTAGTAGGCAGCTCAGAATGCCGCAGTTCTAACTAGAACCAGAAAATTCGACCACATCACCCCTTACATTCCCTGCATTTAGGAATGACTATAAAATGACTATAAAATCCTACTTTTGAATGATATGGCACTTAATGGTGAGTGAACTTTTAGTTATTTATGTGAAAACACATTCATTCTGGCCTTCTGTTAAACTCCCAGACATAGTGAGGGTCAATTATTAAGTCCACTTTACTACACAGTCACCTAGTCAACCTAGACAGTGTTCAATTCACCCTAGTTAGGCTGTCCTGTTAGATACTGTTGCACAAATGTACCACTATAACCACGTGTTTCCAAGTATAAGCCACATCTGTAGCAGTTTTTGTTTGTTCTCTCCGAGGCACTGAATCTAGCGCCCAGAGTTCAACGAAGAGACCACCAGAGGGATCCTGGCCCCTGGCAATGAGATACTGACGAGACGACTCAACATTAAATATACCAGAGGATCACCATAGCCCCACCACCGTAACGGCTAAAGCTTCAGGGATCTTCAAATAGTTTTGCCTTGTGTGCAGAAGGGTCAAGTGTAGGGGTGATAACTATAGGGCCTACTAAGGGTTACTAACAAAGCCCATTGAAACATATTGTATGTGATTATAAGCTATTTAAGAATGTAATGTTGTTGTTGTTGGTTGGAAAAGGGGAAAGGTGGAGAGCTGCATGCCCCCGACAGAGAGGCATACGTGAGTGGGCGGCGGCTGATCAAAGCACGCCCCCCACCGAGCAGGCAGGCTGACGTGTTGTGCACGCTCCAGCAGGGCTGTAGCTGATTTGATTAATGCCTACCGCAAGAGCAGTTCACAGGGATGGGCCCGGACCCCTCCAACTGTCAGAGCAAGAGCTGAGAGGAACAACAGTCGTCACAGCACCGCCGCAGTAGGATGCCAGTTCCTAGGCAGTTTCATTAGGTAAATCTCCCCCAAAACGCACAACGATTATGATCAAGCACACGGCAACCTACAATTTGTTTGTAATGTTGTCTTTTCAAAACAATGTCAGGAAAAAAATCAGTTTGGCCTGAAGGGATGTTGGATGGAGGCGAGGGGTTTTGTGTCTAGACATTCAGCTGCTGAGCCGCAATTCGCCCGCCAGTTACACAGCATTTCAGTACAGACAGTAAGCAACGTGATCAATGCAATGAAAGAGTGCTTTATGCCAAATTCACCATGGAGAGCTGGGGTTAAAATGCTCACACAGACAACATACCAGCAACATTACATAATGGACAACTTTTCCAAAGTCTAGGATGGGGCAAGATCTCAAGCAAGAACAAGAGCCAGTTTTACAGCATACCTTTGATAAATGCTTTTGATAAGTTAGTGATGGTTGTCAGTGGAAGAAATTCAGTCTAAACTGCGTAAGGAAACCATGAAAAGATACTCTGTTCTTGCAATAGTCATGTTCCTGAGAGGAGCTGGTGTCCTCCGTGAGCCTCGCCTCAACATTGCTCCATCTTTACCTCCTCTCCTTGCCCCTCCCTCCAGTGCTTCAGTTAAACGATGAGCTCATGCATTCGCCGTAGAGATGGAGTGAGCTCATTCCTTCACTCTTAACCTTTTAAAGAACTAGACGTTTAGATGAGTTTTATAAATTCAGAAAAAAAAGAATCAAACTATTCCAGCAAATTTAGATGGGCATCATATCTTACCAAGTTCCCTTTCCAAATCAGTAATTCACAAGATCATTAAATTAAATTAGCATACTGATGTTTAAGATATTTTGAAATGTACTTTCTAATACATGTAAGAACAGTCAGCATCAGTCCCCTGCCCTGCACTACAACAGCACATTAAACACTGTTAACAAACAGTTAATTGAGCTGATCCAGGAAGGCGGGCGTTTGGCCAGGCTCCGTGAAGGAATGAGAACGCAGAGTGGGATATCGGACAACAGCTGCCCTGTTCTCATGGCCCGCTCGCAGACCAGAACAAACAACCACCAGCTCTTAAGGCTGCTCTCTCCCAAAGTCCAACTAAGCCTGTTAATCTGCCCTTAACCTGCTCTTGGGTCGCCTTGTGCCTCAAAGAAAAGGCCTCTATCAGGGGTAACGGGCCGGTTAAAGGGATTGGGCACTGGCTCATGGACAATGTGTTGGGAAACAAGATGAGGTGCCAAGCAGATGGATGGAAGGATGACATGTGTGAGGCTGAGGGCTACAATAGCTGAAGCCAAATGTCCCACAGATAAATCACTGAAAAAGCCTTGATAGTCAACTTTCTTTTGATGTCTAATCTGTTTGTTCCACAGTCTGTATGCCTCGCTTACGTGGCCTAAGTCAAGTGCCACCTCACAACAGATATAGTTTGGCACCAACCCCTCCAAAAGCATCAATGTGGTTTCTATTCTTGGCCACGGCAGTGATGTTGTGAAGGCACTCTTTGGTGTTCCCTGACGGGACCCCTCACCCTTGTACGTGTCACTCCACAGACTCCCTTCCGCAGTGATTCTTTCATCTCAGCTGGATCCTGCCCCATGTGTCGTCGTGGTGTCAGCACAACGTGTCCCAGCACATAAAAGCAGCGTTGACATTGTGTGTGGTAAGATATTGTGTGCTCTGAGATTAGAGACGCTTACAGGTTCATTACAGGATGACTTACAACTGAAATACAACTATACTGGGAGTGTGGAGACGATACATTGCTTAGTGGCACTTTGCCGGTTCAGAACTGGCAACCTTCTGATCACAGGTCACTTCCTTACCCGCTAGTCTAACCACTGCCAATAGCTTTTGGATTGGAGAAATTATGCAGCTGCTCCCCTCTTGCACCGTTCAGACAGCTCCTAATCTGATGCAATGAGTCATGGGTAATTACTATATTCACGCTGCATTCCACAAAGACATGAGGTTATGGGACAAAAAAGGAACACCCTAAGATCCCTCATATAACCTTCATCGGAATGCACAGCTGCAGAGAGGACGCACAAAAGTGGGACACAGTCGCACGGGATTGAGCCAGTGTGAGCGAGCCAACACCGATTATTTCAAACCTCCTCCTCAAAGTGTCTTGGTGGTAAGTGGGGTTTGAAAGAGGGAGATGACTGCACCCATATAAATGGGTGGGACTTGCTCAGCACCCGCAGGTACAAGAGAGTGACGGGGAAATGCTGGGTAACATTAGAGTGGTGCTGTGGGTTGGTAATGTGTCTGCATTAAAATGCCGGATCAGGAGTGCTGCTGACACCATAGAAAAACTAGTCTCCTGATTAGCAGCAGCCGCCAGAGCACGGTCACGGGTTATTTAGCCGCCAAACAGCTATCGATTTTCCACAGAGAGGAAATGCAGTCGTACAGAAAGCACAAAAAAAAAAACAGAGTGCCAGCTGCTACCAAGGCAAGAGAAATAGGAAGAGGAGGCGGGTGAAAGCGGGAAGGAAATGGAGATCAAAGTGAATTAATAAGGTGTTTTTACAGATGGGAGAAGTGGTAAATAAAAGATCTAGATTTAATAAAATAAGAGAGCCCAAACTGTCCCCTTACCCGGTCTGTCTCAGACGTCTCCTTCAGGATACTCAGCTTGACCCCATACCAGCTTACAGAACGGCGGCAGCCCGAACGCCTCCGCTGCCTCTCCATGTTCTCTGACAGAACCCTGGGGCACACCATCACAACAGGAGAGCCACCACAGAGCTGCTCTAACATCACGTCCTGAGCCGAGAGACCACAGAGCAACCTTTAATCCAGCGCCACAGGAGATT
This sequence comes from Denticeps clupeoides, assembly GCF_900700375.1. Lineage (NCBI taxonomy): Eukaryota > Metazoa > Chordata > Actinopteri > Clupeiformes > Denticipitidae > Denticeps > Denticeps clupeoides. The sequence goes on along the minus strand of NC_041719.1, from coordinate 8,484,450 downwards.
TACTCATTTCGCTGTTTACTTCCTCAGACAAGAAAAAAATGTTTCGTTGAATTAGGGTGCGCATTTTATTGATGCTGCAGGGCTGCCAGAAGACAGGATTATGGACAAGGAGCTACAGCAGAAGGCGGCCAGGGTCAACAGGGGTCAGGTATTCACTCTTTTTAGAACTAGGGTTATCAACGGTCTTGGTCAACCATACCTGAAAAAGGCCAAAAGCAACATGCTCAATCACTGGAACAACATGCCAAATGGGCTTTAGTGATAAAGACCGGACTTGAGATATCTTTATCCTACAACTTCCTGTGAATAATAATGATTCAACAGGAGATGAAAATGGCTACATTAGCCATACAGGAAAAGCCCTGGACGTGGCACTGGACCATTAACAACGAATGTTCAATGTGATGAAGTTCCATCTAAGCAATCAAGGGCCACTCAACCCAATCAGTTTGGTTAATTGAGTGACTAAGGGCCACTGTACAGCAGCGAACATCGTGCTCAGAAATGTTTCCAACAAACACAAAAATAGGGGACTAGAAATGGGGGGGAATTGTTCTACCTCATTCTCTTTTCCCTCCCTGCAGGTACAATTTCCCCCCATCTGGACCAACATCTTTAAACCCAGTGGAGCAGGAGAGCAATTTCCCCAGCCTGACCCACCAGAAAATCAGAGGAAGAGGCTGCCAAGGGCATCCTGCTGTCCTCCGGCTCTGTCAGCCTCCCTACGCTACACCCGTCTGCACCTCCAGGCCCCCCAACCCTCCCAATGTTTCAACACCTTCATCTATCCTTCTGTACTGGGCCTCAGAACAAAAAAAGAAAACAAAGACAAAAGGAACTAAATCAGAACAAAGACTCATGGCAAAAATTTGGCAAGAAATGCATCTCTCAATATGATCCTAATACACACATACAAATCATATATTCACACCATTTTTTTAACAATTGAGAATAATATCTGGTGAATAATTTTGTTTTTCAGATATAGAAACAGTTTCTCCCCCACAGGTTTAAGTGTTTGCCTCAAACTTCTTGATTATGGATACCAGAGCCATCTTGATATAGTGTTATAGTTCCCCTAGTGCAAATGTAAACTGTTGAGACACCAGCACTATCAATACCACCTGAGCACAGATTCAAACATTAAGGCCTACAGGTTTACCTAGCAAGAACGAATTTTGTATTTTCAAATTCTAGTCACAACACAATAGTGTTAATAAAAAAAAAAAAAAGTGAAAAAGACACTATAAAGATAACAAATGCATTCACTTAAGGCCAGTGAACTCCAGAATTGCAATCACATGCTTTTATGTGCTTGTTGAGATTTTAATGTGCATCGAGAACATGAGGGATTTGAGGGCAACCGTAAGAGTTCCAGAGCCGAGGAGCATTCTTTGGACATCAGTGGACCCTGGAGACCAATCAAAAACCATTAGAGTGATTTGGTCTGCCTGGACCCCATGTCCCTGGCTTCCACAGCATGCACTTTAACCCCTTCCCACTGCCAGGAGAAGCTTTACGTGGTGGCATACCTCACACTGGGAAGATTTATTACCTTAATTCCACCAAACGACTGCAGGGACCACTTAAGTTGCTATACAGCAGCAAAAGCTTTAAGTCATAACAAGCTATTTATCAGACTCATTATTCAAACAGCATGACCGAGTTTCATCCCATCACCTCACCACACAGCAAGTGTCACTGCATTATGAGGGTCAATAAAAAGAAAAAAGCCTTAAAAGCATTGGCACTGTGTTACTGAGTAGCACCAAGCCCCAACATTGGGACAGCCAGAAGCCGTGGGCACAGCACCACACTGGAGGATTTACTGAAACAAAAGCGCACACACGCACACACACACACACACACACACACACACACACACAGTTCACTGACCAGACATAACACACCACAAGCCAGCTCAGCACTACCTTATCTTGCTCACATAAAGCTTATGGCTCATGGGCAAACACAAATTGGCACCCATTCACTTTAATATTGGCACGGGGTTGTCTACACCCCCAAGCTGGGTCACGGTCACACACAGTCTAAAAATTATTGTAATTTATGCATCTGCTCTGGTCCCCAAAAAGGGTCATTAATGCATAAGGAAGTACAACCCCCCCCCTCATGAACACACACTAATAATAAAAAGCTCTTGTAAGTTTGAGTGTATTAATCTAAATTGTATTGACTTATGTGCGCTAGATTCACCACCTCTACATTGTAGAAATGTTCTTTTCGGGTTGTCTGTGTGTGATTCAGGGTTAGGGGTGGACAGCATAGGGCTTGACTGTGGGGAGACTGGCCTGCCAGTCAAAGCAGAGCGGGGGAGAGGTCGTCTGATTAGACCTGACCTGACAGCAGCCTTCAGCTAGAGTCAGCATGACAAAGCCTGGCCCAAAGTCCCTCTAAATACCCTTACATGTTTATTAAAACCACTTATTAGCAATAACACTTCTTAATTGTCTGCCAATAGAAATGGTTCTCCTCTGATTAAAAGGGAGCCAATTATATACATTGAAAGGCATCTACAGAACTTTAAATTGGAACTCCATGTTGTTTTGGAGATAAATAGCTCTGCAGCGTTTTATTGAAACTACTTCTGCAAATGCCGTGAATTACTATTTCATCAATAACATAGCCGATAAGGTTAGACCTTATCTTTAGCATTATCAATACCATCTTATTCCCATTACTTTCCCAGTGGGATCCCAGTGCTACCCATCTCAGCATACTACATGCAAATCACAAAACCAACTGAACACAAGTAGGACAGCATATTTCTTGCAAAGTACATAATCAGCACACTACATGGACTATTTATTATGTGGCAAATGAAAGCCACGGAAATTTCCCGTCTTCCTCTCTAACTTATTCCAAGCTCCTCGCAGCTTTTATGCTGCAGTGGATTTTTGTAAGAAGAAGCTGACACATCGCTGGAGTTTAACAATGAGAGCCAATTGACTGCTGTGATCAAGAAGGCAGAAAACACCGAAATATACCAGACAGATCAGCTAGAATCTGGATAGCCCTCCTAAGTTACTTTATATGCTAGAACAACTAGAATTACAACAACAACATTTATTTCTTATATAGCCCAAAATCACATACAGTATGTCTCAATGGGCTTACCATTGTGAGAATTACCATTATCACAAAAAAAGTTCTGAGAAGTACAGATACCCAGAATCTACTTTTGATTTTTTAAATACTGTACCTGCAGGCCTCTCCGTCGCAGGATGCTCGAGTCGTCCATGTTTTCTCTCGGTCCTGTCACAGTATGATCTGTTCTTTCCTTTAAACCAAAACGTCCCTGGCCTCAGACAGAAAGTAAGGCCACACCAGCAGGCAGTCGTCAGCTCAACCACTTTAGTGGCACCAGTCGTCGGGCACAATGTGCCATGAATGGGTGACCGGCTCAGTCACGCCAAAGAGCAAGTTTCCTCCTCGCAAGTCATTTACTCTGTGATTCGCGGAAAATGTCCAGCTTGGGCATTCAGAACAGTTTCAGATGAACACAAAGAGCTTTGTACAAACTTTAGCGATCACTCCTCCTAAAAAACTGCAAGCAGGCATGTTTACATCGACCTCTCACTTTTGATAGCCGCAACGCTTCAGTGCGATACATAAAAAGACAGTCCCCTCCAGTGTTTTGAAAAGGTTTCGCTCCCTACATAAACCAGCCGCAGTTCAAGTCTCTCCTTTCTTCAGAGCAGTCCAAATGCATTCCAAACCAACGGGAGGACTTCAAAGTGCCGGGACAGTGTTAACAGGAGCATCTGATGTGCTGCTGTCTGCACACTGTCCGTTCCGATGTGAAGTCTATATAAGGCGGTCTGGATGCAGCGATTCCTGGCCTCGGTACCGTCTCTCGCGCCTCTCCGCGCTCAGTCTCTTCTCCTTCCTCCTTTTCTCTCCCAGCCAAAGAGCACGTGTGTCCCTGAGCTCGTCCTCCCACTCTCCTCTCGCTCCCTCCCACCCAGATCCTCTCATTCATCCATTCAGTGCAGAGTTACGCCCCGGACTCCCCCCGCCGCTCTGTTGTGGCGGTTCATATCCACTCAGCTGGTCCTGCATGGGCTCAACGGCTGGAGGGGCTCGGGTCCGTCGGTTTGTATCCCCCACCTCCCTCTTCTGGTCCTCCGGTCCCCGATTCCCCACAGGGGTTATTTCTATAGAAACCCCGCCACCATGTAACTTGCAGGCAATGTGCAAGACATTAATGATGACAATGATTCCTCATGGGGATTCAAGATGAGAGGAAAAAAAAAATAGAAAAACAAGTGAAGTGCGCATACAGCCCTGTATGCTGCCGATTCAATTAAAGCTGAAGAGGCTTTCAGGCGCACATGTCCCTTTCACACACTTCCAGCAAACTGTGCTTCGGTCCTGGTCCTTTATGCAAATATAACAAGAGCTGGCTGGAGTGTAGCTCAGAATTAAAACAGGAAAAAAAAGAATCCCTCTGAAGCCAGGTCTTTAGTCAGTATGTAGTCCGTGCATCTTGGAAGCTTTGTGTGACGGCGATCATCCGTCAGATGAAAGGACGAGGGAGAAGATCACAACAGCGGAGCCCACGCTGTGAGCAGACAGCAGCAGCAGCAGCCCGCTGACAGCAGCAAGCACAACAACAGCTCCTCTCAGACCTGCATGGCCGGATTCCTTCTCATTCGCTCGTGGCGGACAGGCAGCGGGCAAACGGCACCGGCGGAACCCTGAGAATAGCAGGCGCCGTCGCAGGGGCAGGTGCGCGCGAGATGCTTCCTCTTCTTTCTCCTCGCCTTCCCTTCTCTCTGACACTTGTGCCAGCTAGACACAATGTGCTCTTCTTTTATTAAAAAAGAAGAAAGAAAGAGGGATCCGGCACAGCTGTGCATAAAAGTGGGTGAAAGGCCAAGGGAAAGTAGCAGTCACCAGCTATTCATTCTTCGGTTTACCAAAGTCAGCGGGGTGGTATCTTTTTATCTCATTAGTCCTAGTCTAGGGTACATTTTTAAGCTTTTCTTATGCTCTCTAGCAAGACTTGATCTCTGTCTTCATTTATTTATTTTGCATGTTGCCTTGCCCCTCCCTTTGTCTCAACTGCATCACATTGCTCTCGCACACGTTAGCCATGGTGAGCCAATCGCGAGCGAGCAGGCGCAAGACTATTTGCATAAAATGAATGGAAGTGTCACAAAGTCCCACCTCTTTTAGTCAGCTAATCGTCCTCCTCCTCCGTGCTGCGAAAGCCAAGCCTTTCAATATACTGACTGCATATGCGTGCACACACACACACACACACACACACACACACACACACACACACACACACACACAGAAAAAAAATGATAAAACACTATGTGGAGTTACACACTACTTGCATTTTTATGAATTAATGATGGTTTCACTGATCAGCGCTGCTTGGACTAGCAGTTTAAATATTTAGGAACAATATGGGTAAAGGTCTCTGCAACTGAATTATACATAGCGCATCTGCCATAACATCATGACCAAACAAAATATTGAGTTGCCACCAGAACTGCCTCGAACATTCTTTAAATCCTGCTAAGTGAGATTTTTCTTTCTTCAAATCCCATCACATCACCTTCACTTTATTCCTAAAACATCCAACTGAGTGCCAGGTGCCATCGTAGCAACATAATAAATGCATTTCACCAGTCATTGGTGCTAATGTTGTAGCTGATCGGTGAAAATGAGCCTGCTCTTTTTCAGGCCTTTCCATAATGTCAGTCAGATTTGACTATGTATGAGACTCTTCTTGGATGTCAGTAAGCGGGTGGTGATGAGGGGGGGTGATTTTTTTCCTGAGCCACAGCTTTGTTCCCAGCTCTGGGAGAGTGGAAGGAGGATTAACCAGCAGCATATTCCTAAAGCTCCTCATTAGACGCAATCAGCGTCCTCCCTCTGAAATGCACGGAAGAGCTGGACATGACATTGGTACAGCTGCTCTCGAGGAGGGAGGGAGAGAAGCTCATTGTCACCCCACACGCTGTGACAATGACAGGGAAAGATTGTCCAAATCAATGAAAAAACAGGAAGGGTATGAGGGATAGAACAAAGGGGCGAGTTGTCTTTCACTGACACTGAGAAAGGAGAGACTCAACCTTTAAGACTTTCAAGCAGTTGCTTAAATGAGGCAACCTTGGAGTGGGGTCAGGAAAAGAAAAAAAAAGAGGGCAGCAGAGCTGCAGTGGGAAGGCTAAAAAAATTACCCTGGGGATGGACTGACAGAAAGGATAAAATTACACAGAACCAGCCCCGGAATTTTTCCCTTTCCTTCAAATTCTCCCTAGTGTTGGTCTAATTAAAACATGGGAGTGTAGTATACTCCCTTCTCACTTTATTTGGAAAGGTTAATTAAAGTGTCAGTCGGGGCAGATAAAAAAAGCAAGGGCAGCATTTTCTCTGCTTCTAGGCAGATGGATGTGTTACGCAGTCAACGTCACGTCACGCTGTTAAAGGGTTCGCCTGGCGGTCTGCATGCTGACAAGTGACCTCACTGGAAGCCAGGCCTGCAATTTAATAGAGAAAACAAAAGAACTAGCAGGTCACCCACCCTTGATATGTTTGAGTGAGTTAAGAAGACTGCATGTGAGCAAGACGGAACACAGAATAACCACAGGGGTGAAGCGATTGTGTAATTTATCATAGAAGCAGAGCAGGGACCAAGTGTCATGGCTCTTGACACTGAAGGCATTTCCATCTCTTTGAACCCTGAGCCTGTGTCTGCATATAGACGCTTATCAAATCCTCCCGCCATTGGACTTGGGAGCGTAGCAACGGCTCTTGACAACCACCTCTATTTTTCAACCCTAATGGGGAATTCGGAACATACAGTCAGGTATTTTTAGCTGATGTTTTAACGTCTGATTTATTCCTTGTATCCTTCAGCAATATAGTGAACATTTTATAGCATTTCTCAATCTAGAAAGAACAGTGACGTGTAGTCCAACACTAGTTTGATCACCACCAGCCCAGAGAGTCCAAAAAAAGCCGCCACAATGCACAGCTAATGAGTTCGCAGAAAGGATGGCTGCTCCATTTATCAGAAACCCGATTCGAGCTGCAGCCAGTCTGGGAGCAGTGCTAAAGCTGATGCCGGTAAGTGCTGAGGAAGTGAGCTGCATTTTAACTGTGTTAAGAATAGTCCAAATAAGACTTGGGGTCATGAAGTATGTCTCCTATTGTCTGTCCTAGTTTCCTCAGTCTGTCCTCTACATTTTCAAAAAAGGAAGAGAAACTCAAAAATGTTGTTTCTCTGCTCACAATTAAAATGAAACTTCCTGGGCTAGTATGTCCTAGAAGACATACTTGAAGTGGCTTTGACAAGCACCGTGAAAACATAATTTTACGTTTTGTGCCCACTACATTAAGCCTTCTTCAGCCATTTTCCAGTACACTACCTCCTTTATGCTGAGAGCTCGTTCTACTGGCTCTGTTGTCTTGACACCGCGCTGCTGTACATCCAGCTGTACTGTGTTTATCGAAACAAGCTTCTCGATGCCTACATTTCTCTTTTGGGATCTAAAACAATGGCTGTGACTATCTATAACTACCCATTATCGGTGAGGTACCTGCAGAACTGGAGAGTTCTGCTCATACCTCAGTTTCAAGTAGAGGTGTTGAAATTAATCTCATAATTGATGCATCGCGATGCAGACATGGACGGTTTTGCAGCGATTTTATCGCAATTACATTGTGTGTGTTTACCTAACGCCACAAATGGCAGAAAAATGTTTTTCTGCTCATTGTAGTAAATAAAATCATCCACACGGGTGAACAGGACCTTAGCACTTGTTTTTGAAAACATCGTGAAAAGTATTGAAAAAAAAAGATATGGGATGAATCATGATGCATCGATAATCGAGGCATTTGATGATTGTAGTCAAATCAAATGGTGAGACCAGTGAAGGTTCACACCTCTAATTTCAAGTAATGGGATTATTAACTAGTAATCCAAATTTAGTTTTTGACTTGTTGATGCCTGTATGATGCATGAGTGCGCAATATCACTGCAATCCTGATAAGAAGGTAGTTTTTAATCATTAGTAGAAACGAAGAGCGAACGATGCACAATAACACTGAATTCAAGTTATGAGTTTATCAACCTACAAAAAATAAATTTTCCATGGAAGGTGAGGAATACTGTGAACGTTTACTAAGGAAAACGGAAAGGCACATAGAAGTAGACAAAACTTTGCTTGGTGGGACCTTGATAGTGCGGGATTAGAACTGGCAACCTTCCTTACCTGCTGTGCACATCAAAGCCCCTATCAGTGTGGCCTTTGCTGATAAAGCAAAGGTATCATCTTTTGAAACGTTACTGTAGACACACTACACCCATGACTATCAAATGCTGCTGACGTGACCACTATTAATAAACCCGGGCCCACAAACCAGTTTGAATGTCATGTTCTCAACTGAAATGGGACAGAAAATATAGGCCAACTATCCACAAAGGAAAACAAATTGTATATTTGTGCATGGAACAACACTTTTGTCACAGCGGACACTCTTATCACCAGGAAGCTAATGCACTGCAGAATCATAACAGCTGACCTGACAGCAGAAACTGCCTCAATCGGTCCGGTGCACTCATTATGAAGCTACAACGGCTCCTCACTCTCACACATGCATACACACAAACATTTAACCCTGGGGAGTCTGCGTAAGAAAATTAATTGGGTGTCTCTCTAGCATGAAGACAACTAGTCCCTGTTGTCTGTGATGCTGCAGTCTGAAGCACACATGCACATGAGCAAGGGAGAAGAGTCCCAAAAATGACAAACACTGACTTATGAATACGTGATGAAGAGAGAGAGAGAGAGAGAGACAGAGAGAGAGGGGCGCTGCACTCACTAAATAACAGAGCAGTACTAACACAAAGACAGGGCTGGGGTGAATGTTTTATTAAAGGCATCAGACTCAGAAATGAATAGATTTTATGTGAAAGCTCCATCAAATTTCAATAAAGATCCCACAAAGTCAAAACCAAAGCATTTTAGTAAAAGAGTCCAGTACAGAAATTATGTTTTTTACCATTTAAACTTTTGACAACTATGAAATGGTTGATGATAATAATTAACTGTACCCTGAAACATATCTGTTTAGCTGTATAAAATAGATGTATGAGAACGGTCATTATCTTGTTATTGTATCATAATAACCTTGTTAATATCTCATTTCATTTTTGTTGCATGCAAAATCTGGGATACTATACACAATTTACAGACACCAGAGAGCCAGAGACTGCCAGAAATTCAGAGAAAGGTGATGTTTGCATAACACAGAAGACTATGCTTTTTTTATTTAGGCATACATCAGGTCCTTTTGAGGAAATTTCTGCCACGACCATTTTATTATGGTTTAATAGCCCAGCCCTAACGTGTTCTGGGAGGCAAGCAGACAAAGGATTTGTACCAGAAATGAAGCAGAAACAAACCAAAAAAAAAGGCCCGGGACATACTGGACACAAAAAGGAACAGTGAGCTCAGGCAGCGTAAATTCCTAAATCAATACAAGGCTGTACGCACCTAATGAGGCTAATCAAGTACTGTCACAGTTCATGGGGAGCCATGCAGGGAGAATGCACCATGACCAAGGTTACAATGAAAACAGACAGCCAATTCACACAGCGCTAACCCTACAACCCAAAGTCAAATTTACCCGAAGGAAAGGCATATTTTAAGATTAAACTTTTATTTAAACATAATTTGATAAAATACTTGAAGCTTCTGGTATAACACATCTTAAAAGGACCTAATAAAAATGGCACAGTAGGGATTCGAGCATAAATGTCATACAAACACAAAACGCAAAGCAAAAATCTGCAACACACCCTCATAAGATCAGGTGGTGAATGGCCTTTGAGGTTTTAAAGAGGAACTGTAGGAAAGTGCCATTGCCATGAGCTGAACACAGCCCAGGGATGAGCAATCAAGCTCCAGAGAAGCAGCAGCAGGAGATTTAGTGTGCATCCACACACACACACACACACACACACACACAAGTCAGGCTGATAAGAAAATGCTGAGCAAGCATTGAAGGTTCTGATCTCTGAAAGACTAGACGGGAAAAAAAACTAATCTGGCTTCATTCGCCTAAAACCACAATCCCATCTAGTATCCATCAGACGGCAGGCAGAGGACTGAGTGCTATCTTCTAGAAGCCTCCCCATGGGGCTGTGCCAATAGGCGGCCTGCTCTACACTCATAATTGACCCTTGGAAGGAGCAGTGGGAGCATAGTGGAGTTGATTTAGCTAATATGCAGCAAACTTGCCAAAAAGCTACTTTAAAAACACAAGCAGAGCAGATCTCCACTGTCCAACACTAAAAATGTGCCATAGCACGAGAGAAGGGTATTTATACACACTGTGAGACTGCAGTCCATCTTTTCAATGACAGCCCACTTAAGAAACATGGTACACAAAAGGCAATTAAAGTTCTTCAAGCAAGATGTGTCTAAAGCTCCTCTGTAAACACAGCTGTCTGTCATATTAGTTATGAAAATCTGCATTCTCGCAAGCTAATTATGCACCACTGACTGACAAGCAGAGCCACAAAATGCTGACTGAAGACTGTCTGATCGAGATGGGCGACACAAGAAGACTCTGTACACAGAATTACAAAGTCCGCCCTGTCTGTCTGTCCCCTCCCTTCCTCGGACCAAACATTTTCTTGCAGACAACTAAACAAAGTGTAGTATCTCGCCACATCCCCAATTGGCAGCAAAAACGAGACGCTCGTCTCTTAAATATCAATCCCATGACTGGCTCCTGATAACCCTCAGCACAAAGATCAAATAAGATTGAACAATTAGGTATGAGTGCCTGTGGTGAACTGATGCACAGACTCGACTCTCCTTCTCATATGGCATCGCTGCAGGGTGGCCATGGGACCTTTTTCCTTGTGGTGTGAAGGGCTAAGAACACTGAGTAGATCCAGACAAGCATGATGGTGCCATATAGCTTCCATAATACATAATACCATATTCTTACATAAATTTCATTCACGCATATTATGTGAAATAATATTATACCATTTCAGTCGCGTTGTAAATGCAGTGTAACATGTAAATGTACACATTTATAAATAAATTAGTAAGAAAATTACAATAAATTAACAGAGTAAGGAAACACTAATAGGGGAAAATCTTTCCCGCAAACAACACATTCAGAGATTAACAGCATCTTTTAAATCCATTTACTGGCAAGCAGGGAATCAAAGTGGGGGGAACAGAATCAAGGAACAGGAGGGGAAATTTGTTTTATCGACCGACCCATGATTCGCTGCAACAGAAACGTCATCAATGAACGTGCCCGAGATCGAAAAGCAGGCAGTCAATTGAATTTTGCTCCCCTAATCACAGCAGGCTTCCTGATACAGGCTAACTGGATTACCTCATTCGCATTGTGAAGTTAAAATTGCTTGTCGCTGGGACTGAGCAGCCGTGTCCCAGGGAGGTATTGGTGTCCCTGTAAATCCTCTGCGTTACTCAAAAGTAAGAGAATTAGCCGAACACCTCACATTGACAGTCGCATTGATGGGGCTGAAGCAATCCATTTTCTCAGGACTGCTAACAAACATGAAGCTGTCAATACTCTATCCACAATCTCCGACAGCATGTGGGTATAAACAGGACAAACAGTACAAGAACAAATCCTGTCCAACAGAAATGAAACACTAAGGGGCAATGCTCAAGTTAACATAAAGGAAGAACTGCTGATGAAAATGTATAGATTGTTTTTCGAGAAGTTAGTACGGCAAATAGGGATGGGGATTACACCATATTGAGGTGCGCCGACTCACAATAAATTCAGATGATCAAATTAGGGGTGGGCGATATTCCAATACACTCTCATGTTTCGCGGTTTGCCTTACATGCAATGTATCAACTATCGTATACATGTATGACTATCGTATACATAGAGTATTAATCCTAACGCTAAACAGACAGCATGTACTTTGCTTTCAAGGTTTGCTTCTCTGCCCAGACAAAACAGACAGCTCGCTCCCCCACCCATCCAGAAAATCCTGGCGAATGCACGTTTTGTACCGAAAGAATTTTTGGATTCCCCAGACACGTTTTCTTTTTGAGACTTGGAAATTGAGTGAATAGGCATGTAGGATGCCCATGATGCGAGAAATGTCTGTAAATTCCTGGTCTCAAAAAGACTACACGGGGAAGAGAGAACATTTGATCATCCTACATAGGCAGTTGATACTTTCGGTCAAGTGTCTGGTAGCAATTTTTTTTGCTGAGAAAGCACTACTGTACTGGGGTACATTTTACTGTGAGAAAAGGTGAGCCACTTCTCCACAACTGCAGATGGCCCAGCAAAACCTGTGAACCTCTATATTACACTTTTGTTTAAAATAAAAGCATTTATGATGTAAAAATTTTATGCAACAAACAGCTGAATTTATCATTTATACAGTGATTTAGTGCAGTGGTTCTGTGTGGAAGTTCTGTTGTGCATGGGGGCAGACAGGCAGGAGGCAGAACCACGGGGGAAACCATGGTGATGTGTAGAAAGTCGATTCAGTACCCAATTGGTACCACCCAATCTTTCCTCATGAAACTTTGACCAACTAAAACACTTTACAGGAGACAATGCATTTCCGGATCAACACATAAAAGAAATTTATGATAATATCTGTAAAATTGTGTGTGCCCTGCATTTTTTTCTTTTGCTCTTGTTCTGTTATTATGGCTAGTTTATTTTTGACCCCTCCTTTTTCTTTCTGATGATTGTTTTATACTATGTATTAATGATATTTATTAATGATATTTTTACATAGTTGAATGTTCTGACAACAAAAATCACACAAAAACTATTCAAGGAAATCAAATTTATCAACCAGTGGAGGTCTGGATTTGGAGTAACACACAAAATTAAAGTGGAAAAACACACAACAGGCTACAACTTTGTTGTAATGTCTTTAAACAAGTCAAAATGAGGACTGTATGACGTCCCTACAACGCCTGGGCATGCTCCTGATGAGGTGGCAGACAGTCTGTGGTGCAATGTGGAGTTGGTGGATGGAGAGAGACGTGATCTCCCAGATGTCCTCTATTGGAAATGGCTTTGTCTTGCAGGAACTACTGACACATTCCAGCCACATGAGGTCTAGCATTGTCTTGCAGTAGGAAGAACCCAGGGCCGTAACAGCATATGGTCTCACAAGGGGTCTGAGGAACACATCTCGGTACCTAATGGCAGTCAGGCCACCTCTGGCGAGCACGTGGAGAGCTGGTCCTGCGGCTGGGTTGTTGCCCTCCTTTGGCCTCCTCCACGTCTCCTGATGTACTGGCCTGTCTCCTGGTAGCACTCCCATGCTCTGGACACTATGTTGACTGTCACAGCAAACCTTCTTGCCAAAGCTTGCGCTGATGTGCCATCCTGGATGAGCTGCACTACCTGAGCCACTTGTAGTCTCATTCTACCACTAGAGTGAAAGCATAGCCAGCATTCAAAAGTGACCAAAACATCAGCCAGAAAGCATAGGAACTGAGAAGTGGTCTGTGGTCCCCACCTGAAGAACCACGCCTTTATGCAGAACCACATTTAGGTCTCATTCATATGAATGTCTGAACCAAACGTTAAACTCAAATTTTCAAACTTCCAGATATCTTAATACATTAAATAGATTTTTATATCTCAATATTCTTTTTGAGGCAACATGCCTCGGTCACCTCAACACCAACAACTTCATTCAAGACTATATTTTTAGCGAGCTCCTCTATGGCCTCAGTGTTCAGCATGCTTTACTGTTCTGCTCCACTTCATTGAGACAGGTGACAGCTGCCAGACGTTCACCTCATTTTTTATTTTGGTTGTTGAATCTGCAGCTTCTCCATTTTGCAATTTGATTTCAATCTCTTACAATGTGAAGAATGTGTGTAATCTTGAGTCATCTTACCGGTCTTTTCACCTCTACATTCATTTACAAAGTTTAATTCTCTAACAGTAACAATATCCTGCTTCCATTACTTTTTTTTTCTTTTAATCCGGCATGACATTTCAGTTAATATTTTATGATGGAAAATAACATGCGTGACTTGAGTGAAGTATGATGAAACATTTTCCATTCCAGCTTAATTGTTTCTAATAAGGATTCCATGACTGCCAGAAAGGAAGTTCTTAGAAAGACAAAATCTCAATGTGCATATGTATGGTATATCAACTAATGATCCAACCAGTCAGATGACAGTAGCACATGATTTAAGTCCAGTAATGTGTGAAGTGGAACCTCCATGGACCAGACCTGTTTTTCCAGTACATACCAAATGTACTTGATTGGATTGAAACCTGGGGAATTTGAAAGCCAGGTCAACACCTTGTCAGGCTCCTTGTACCATTTGTGAACAATCTTTGCAGTGCTGAAAGATGGCACTGCAATCAGAACACTGCTGCCCTGAAGCTGGCCTGTAGCAATCTTTAGGTAAGTGGTACATGTCAAAGTAACATGCACATGAATCCCAGGAGTAAAGTATTCTAAAAATCACATTGTCCATATTATCATAATCATCCTTTTCCTGTATAGTAAAGTAAGGGATAATTTATTTTTAGCACTATAATAGAGAAAAGAATGTTCAATGGAGCTCACATTACAGCAAATTGTCTGTGATTACTGGCATGAAAGCCAGCTGTGTCCCTGCATGGCACAATTACATATAACACAAAATAACATGCCTGCAATTTGTATGATAGGCAAAAATGAGAATTTCCAAGAACAAAAAAAATTTTTTGGACAAAAGCGACAAATTGTAATTTGCACTTATACACTTCTTAAATGGAAATGAATATTAAATTAAATGGAATACTTAAACAACACAATGTAACTGCAAGTCAATCACACTTCTGTAAAATCAAACTGTCGACTTAGGAAGCAACACTGACTATCAATTTCACATGCTGCTGTGCAAATGGAATGGACAACAGGTGGAAATTATAGGCAATTAGCAAGACATCCCCAATAAAGGCGTGGTTCTGCAGGTGGGGACCACAGACCACTTCTCAGTTCCTATGCTTTCTGGGCGATGTTTTGGTCACTTCTGAATGCTGCCGGTGCTTTCACTCTAGTGGTAGCATGAGACGGAGTCTACAACCCACACAAGTGGCTCAGGTAGTGCAGCTCGTCCAGGATGGCACATCAGTTTGAGCTGTGGCAAGAAGGTTTGCTGTGTCTGTCTGCGCAGTGTCCATAGCATGGAGGTGCTACCAGGAGACAGGCCAGTACACCAGGAGACGTGGAGGAGGCTGTAGGAGAGCAACAACCCAGCAGCAGGACCGCTACCTCCACCTTTGTGCAAGGAGGAACAGGAGGAGCACCACCAGAGACCTACAAAATGACCTCCAGTGTGCTCAAATGGTCAGAAACCATTTAAGATGGTATGAGGGCCCTCCAGAAGACACAATTGTTAGTATTAAAAAAAAAAAAAAGTCAATAAATCTAAAAAAAAGCATTTCATTATGAGGTTCATAATAATCAAATATGAACTGGGGTAATTTTATGACCTTGCATTAATAAAACTTTTTTTTTTTAATCAATGTTTTAAGTGCTTAAGAGGGTCAGCTTTGAGGGGGCAAGAAATGAAAATCCACATCAGCATGGTTGCAAACCACATGAAAGCTGATCACCGAGGAGCAATCCAATAGTTATTAACATTGAAGTAAATGATCAATAGTGCAGTGCTGCTTGTGATGGATTGGAGGTAACACAATGAAAGGTTTGCTTAACGACCCTCTTAAAAACATACAGGCAAAAGCAAGGAAGAGGATCTTGCGAAGTGAGTGGGTCAATAAGGCTCAGATGACAAACAGGGCAATTGAATGTGAGAAATAGTGTGGATAAGAAATAGAGAGGGAAGGAGAGAATTAGTCTACCTTGAAATACCAAAATGGTTTTAGGAATTATTTTCTAACTTTAGGAAAAGCAAACACACTGATGATACTGTCACGTTTATGAATGTATTATAGGGTTCGGTCTGAGATGTAATGTAATAAAACATTTTTCCACCAGCAATTAAATTATCAACATAGCCATCTGAGCTTCAATCCAATTAAAATAACCAAATAGTATAGGTGGAACCCAATGAAATTACTTTGGTATATACTTCTGTATTAAAACCTTTGTGTACTGTAATTAGAGCTTGCATGTGGTCACTGGACTAAGTGCAATGATGATGGAACAACAACAACAACATTTATTTCTTATATGGCCCAAAATCACATACAGTATGTCTCAATGAGCTTTGACAGACCCTACATTTGACACCCCCCACACTTGACCCTTCTGCACACAAGGAAAAAAAGAGAGAGAAAAAAGAAAGGAAGAAACCTTGGGAAGGAGTGATATAAAGAGGGACCCCCTTCCAGGTAGAGTGAGCCAACAATTGGTGTCAGTGCAGGATTTGTATTGATTGTATTAAAGTCCTACAGTTGTAGAGGTGGAAAAGTCCAAAGTGTAGTATAGAGCATCTGTCCATGTTTGGAGGTACTGGACAGTGCAGAGTAGGTTTTAGTCCAACACATACAACTGCAAATCTGCCTTTCTAAAATAATCACAAATCTCAATAGATTGTAGGACCACAGTCACACGCTGTCCGTCCACAGCAATTAACGTGAAGTTTGTAGACAACAGATTAATAATGAAGAAAAACTGCATGGAGTGACAGCCGAGAAGTCATATACCAACATGACGGCAGGCACCAGCTGGTGAAGAGCTCTGCCTTTCAGATCTGTTCAAAGAAATTTCCCTCTGTTCCTTAAAACTAAGCATGTGGCACACAAAGCTTTTGGCCCTTTGCAGAGTCATTTCTAACGACTCAAATTTGCATTTCTGGACATGTCTTCTCCCAAACTGGTCAAAAAGCAAGATTCTGCTACTGAGCAGATTATTGATCATATTGCAGCTCACAGGAAAGCAACAGGAGAACTGTAGACACAAGTGGGGTGGGGAGAAAAAGTATAGCCTGTAAATCAATTCAACAAGCAGACATCCATAATGTTCCTGACAGTTTCCAAGGCAACCTTATGTGCTTTTATGCCCAAATGCATTTGGCAGAGAAACAGATACAGCACATGCTCCAAGGCAACCACTCAGATTACAATTCACGTGAGCCGCATTGACCCCACGTAATCAACCAGAGCAAACACTGAGATGAGACTGAAGGAGTAGAAGCAAGCTGATCTTTTAGAACACTTTACACACAAAGTCTCCATTTCTTGTTTTTTAAGCTCTTTGTAAAGGGGCAGGGGCACATGAGACTGATTCAGTCAATTACTTCCAAAAAATTACTTGCCTGAAGCCATGAATAATGTGTGCTTGCTCTAAATACGCTCTGCTCTTGAGCCTTTAATTTTTTATATGTATCTAAATTTACTGTGTGGAGCCAGTCATGCAAGAGGGCAGCAAGAGAAGAGGATTCGTGGGCGTGTGGGGAAGGGTGCAATAATGGAAAGAATGAATATGAGGCAATTAACTAAATTTCAGACAAAACGAGGTAAGTGAGCTTGGCAACTTGAGCTCATTTTCACCCTTAATATAAAACATTTTCAGGCACTGAACACTGCCATTCCAATAACATGACTACCACTGGTCAAATCATTCCTTGCTTGAGAGGTGTGCTCTTTTTGATTTGGCCCTCATTATGGGTGAGAGAGAAGTGTGTAAGGGGTCAGAGTGAAATAGAGGGTACATCTGACAAAGCCTGTGGTAGCCCAATGATAACTGCTATGCGATTCGGCACAATTAAAGTTATGCCACTGGGAAAATTTCTGAAGGTCACAGCACAGGCCAAAAAAATGACATGGGAAAGGTAATTTCACACTATAAAAAAATTAATAAAAGAACCAAGAAATTTCTCATAATTTTCTGTCCAGTTGAGCGTTCAAAAAGAAGGTGTAACAGAGAGGGCTGTTTAGATTGTATCCGGAAAATTGTCATGGAAGACAAATAGTCTACAGCATTAAAATGCAATGTACAATATGCAGAGAAAGTGCAGATGGCAGAGCTGCAGACCTGCTATATATATTCAGCTAAGATTTTATACTCAAAGCAGGAGAGAGTCAGTTGGGATTTTTCTAAGTCACCATAACCAGATTTAAAGGAGATTTGGTCCCATATTCCCATTACATACCATGTAGCATTATTTCTTGGAATAAATGACTGCATATGTTAAGCCTAAAAATTATGAGAACACTTTGGAACATGATCCATCTCCCATGTTTTACACACCAGGGGCTGCATGAAGTGCTACAATAACAACAATCAGATCTCCAGCAATGGTAAGCACTTAACACTCCATTGGATGGATGCAATGTCACACAAGAGAGGGCCATTTATGCCAAATGTGTGGGATTTTTTGACCAGGGCAGGGTTCTCTCATTTATGCCATTCATCAGACGCCCTTATCAAGTGCGACTAATGGTAAAAGTGATAGAAACAGTAGTAGAGTAGTTACAGTAGTTAACCAAAAATAAATCTCACTTTTAAGTTTAAAATAAAATCAGCCATCTGCTGAGATACGGTATCACTCAAAGACCTAAACCTGCAGAAAATGGCCGATCTGGGCTAAGTGTAACTATCTGTAGCACCTCTTACCAGGTGAGCTCAGGTACACCATGTCCTCCTTTAGCTATGAATTATGAACACTGCAATCCGGACAGAAAAAGTCACTTAGGAGGCAGAAAACAGCAAGATTTAGGATCTGATTTCTTTGGTGGTGCGCTGTGTTTGCAACCTTACAGAGAAAGATGGACATATCATTCCCTCAAGGTTTTTGAGGTTTTTGTGTTATTACAGAGAAATTCAAGCATCAAAGGGCCTGCAGCCACCTGAAAATCAGAACCAACAAAACCAGGGAAAAAAAATTAGAGGCACAAAAATGCACTGATAGAATGCTTTTCTTAATTTTTACCTTTTAAAACAATTGTTATTTACACCACAGCACTACTGTAAATATAATTGCAACTACTCAAAGGCAATTCAAATTAATTGCAAAATTATTATGAAAATAATGTTATCAAAAATATAAATAATGTTAAGCAGAATTGATGATTACACTTACTAACACCCTACCATACATGCTCCAGCTCTAACTTGCTTTTACTTTCAACACTCAGGGTCTGTCGGCAGCTCAGAATAAGGTCTTTAAAGTAATTATTCATAACCTGATGATGAATAATTCACAGGCTACACAGTCAAACATCCGCTGCAGAACTTCTAAGTGTAATGAGCATAGACAAGCAGATTACTTCTTTAGTTCATTCCATCCACAGCTACAACTGTATATGACTTTATGAAGAGTTACAAACACACAAGTCATTTGGTGCATGACCAGACATTACCACTGTTACCACGGCAACAGACGTATTAGGAAAACAAAAGGGTTTTTACTGGACTGACAATGCAGAGCTTGGGGGCCAAAAGGCCCTTTTACACTGGTTCACAGGTTGGAAAATATGATAATATTGTTGTTTCTGATGAAGGGATGATGTCAGTTTTCTCATTCATAACAGGACAATGTTGGTACTGGATGACTGAGTGAAAGCAGCTCACTCATAATCAGTATTAAGTACTTTATGTCTCTCAAACAAAACAGTGACCAAGAAGTTATTTCTCGGTGTGAAAATCAGGCTGTTTACTATTTTCTCTGGAGAGGTGGATTCATTTCCAACTGAATGGCATAGAATAACAATAGCCTAGATGAAGCCTTCAGATTGAAAACAGGGGCAAGGGGGGCATTAGGAGAAGATTCTCTGAATAAAACAGCTGACCTTCTTAATCTTCAAAATCAGAAAGTCATTTCTCTTCTTCAATACAAGTAAAATAACAAAAGGGGCAAAGGTTTGTGCGCGTGTGTGTGTAAGTGTGTATGAATGGTAAGTGAAAATTTCAAAAGACCTGATCTCTTTCCTGAGGCAGAAGATCATTTTATTTTAATGATGAAACAAAAAAAAACTAACACAAGGAGAAGGGAGGCCACGAAAGAACAAAAGCAATCCCTTTAGCGTTTCTTCCAGTTCTAGACAGAAAGCTTTCTTCTTTCTGTACATATGCAAATTATATGTAAATTTCACAACATGCAGCCCCCCTTACATCTTCTAAATGCGAACCTGAAACAAAAACAAAATATTATGATTTCTGTTAAAGACCTTAGGCACACATCTGGACCGCACCTCTGGAAATTCCCAACTCTCCTGTGCTATCTTTAATGCTGTTTCATTCCCAGCAGGCACCAGGAGACCAATGAATATTTTACACAAATGCTATACAACTCGAGTGAAGAAGTGATCGAGAAAATAACACTGGACATGCAGGTACCGATCACCAGTGTTACAGCACTGCCCTCTATGCTGCTAGAAAGGACACCGCAACCAGTTAACAGCAGCACATGGGCTCAAAATATAGTATACTGACTACATACCGTAAATTATTTTACATGCTACATATTCTTTCACATGCCACACCCAGCCTCCCTCAATCGCACAGCCTTTCATGCTCACCTACACAAAGACAAACTCAGTGTGTGTGTTAACACATGGAAGGCACCACACCATCAGTCTGAAGGTAAACACCATCTGCTTCGCGGCAGTACCTTTGCCATAGCTGAAAAATGAAAGCGCCACAGAGGGGGCATTTCTCTGCTACCCTCAGGGCAGTTGGCACTGATAATGATCGCTGCTATAATATAAGTGTTGAATCTGGTACTTTCAGAAATATGGAGTCAATCCCAATAACAATGGTGCAAAAAAAAAAAGATTTCTTTTCCCAAATTAAAAAAGGGTCGACAATAATGTATACAAACATTTCCTGTCTTTGTTAAAATGATTTGAAGCTTTCTTAATACTCTATGGCTTAAGAACAAGACAGAATTAATGAAACAATCTGCCTTTAGAGCAAATAACAATGCACATACATACATACACATACATACACTGCAGGGGCAGTGGTGGCCTAGCGGTTAAGGAAGCGGCCCCGAAATCAGAAGGTTTCCGGTTCGAATCCCGATCCGCCAAGGTGCCACTGAGAAGGCACCCGATCCGCCAAGGTGCCACTGAGGTGCCACTGAGCAAAGCACCGTCCCCACAAACTGCTCCCCGGGTGCCTGTCATGGCTGCCCACTGCTCACTCAGGGTGATGGGTTAAATGCAGAGGACAAATTTCACTGTGGGCACCGTGTGCTGTGCTGCTGTGTATCACATGTGACAATCACTTCACTTCATTAGAAACATGCTGTAATCTATACTGTCTTGGTAAATTTTCATAACAAATTTGTTACATTTATTTGAAACATTGTGCATTGAAGGAATTTTCCACATTTCAGCCTTGGCTAGTTACAGCCAAATGCATTTTAAATATGATCGTCACAATTATTGTTCTACTTGTCAAATGGTAGACTGCAACCACAGGCCACATCAGGCCCAATGGTCTTTTTAATCTAGCCCTTCGAAGATTGGCATAGAATTAAGTAATTATAAAGATATGTCAGAATAACTATTTACCACAAATCTGCTCATTTCCTTTTCTTTCTTAGTTTAGGAAGCCTTTCTCCAAAGTGAAGCAAAAGTGAAGTGAAGTAAAGTGAAGTGAAGTAAAGTGAAGCAACACAGTTCCCACTAAAAGTAATTTTTATGTTTATGTCTGATATGTATGCATCTGCTGGCCAGGCCTATCTGACAAATTTTAAAAGTCAATATGGCCCCTTAGTTTAAAAATTTGCCCACCTCTGGGTTACGCTGACCAATGGCTCAGCATGGGCTTCAAGTCGTTAAACAATGGTGCCACCTAATGGTAAATCACTCACCACGCTCACAGTATATGACCTGAACTGCAGTAACCCAGTTCCGTAACCTCACTTTATGCTCTTCATATTATATTCAATTATAAATAAATAAATACATACATAAAATCTATTATAATCAGGAATATTAACGCCCAACATAGTCAACTTAATCACCATATATACAGCTCTGGGAAAGCTGCAAAAAAAAAAAAATAATAATAATAATAATTTAGATCAGCTCAACTAACTCTCAAAAAACAAGGAAAGGTTTGAGAACTGATGTAGAAATTACATTATAAGACATTATAAATTATTAGTATTACAGCGATGAAGTAACACCTCCATTGCAGTACCAGACAGACCCAGCAGGTGTAGTTAAGAGGCCAATTTCGAGATAACATATTTGATACTACATAAGTAGGTTAAAAAAAAAAAGGGTAAAATGGCTTTGACAACATATAAATACAGAAAAGCTGATGCACAGCTACAAGCAAACATTTGTAAGATGCAATATGTTATCAGATCTGTGCGCAATTGTGTTTGTGTTTGCTTGTCCTGTGTAATCAGGCGTGGCACAATATAAGGTGTGAAAGGTATATGAGATTGTGCGTGCACTCACCAGGCCAGCAGTGAGGGAGGGGGCAGACTGGCCCAGGGACTGGTTTCTCATGCGTACCAGGTTGTTGGGTTCTCCAGACTGATGCCAGGTCAGCTGACTCACCCCACTGTGCATGCTGCTGGACAGGGGCAGAAGCTGCTTCCCTGCAGACACACACACAATTTTGACAACTCGCTTAAGAGACAATGAATCTTAAATAATAAAACTAATGAAAATTATAACAAGTGGTGCCTCTCCACTCAAGTAAACGTACCGGTTTTTAAGTGAAATGGTACCAGTTTCAAAATGAAGCTTATCATGTTATGCTTTGAAATCCATTATACACTGTACGCAAAGAAAATGAAGATAAACACCCTCTACTGTCTGGGCCACAGCCAACATAAAATAAATGGCTGCAATAAAGCTGTAGCTGGTGGCAGCGAGCTCCATCTGCTGATGTAAGAGTTAGGCAGACCACAAATTCTCCATCACCGCCATCTACTGGCTAATCCCATTTCTCACAGCTCGAAGATGAAGGTTAATGTTATAAATGTCTGTATAAGAAGACAGTTTGTCAATGAGTGGATCATCACACACTCTCTCTCTCAGTGTCAGTGTTTGTCACCTGTGAGGCCGCTGGTCATGCTGCTGCGCCGTGCTCTGCTCTCGTCTTGGCTCAGCTGCCTCTGTAGTTTGGTCTTTCCGGCAGCAGGTGACAGGTCAGGGTTGCTCAGCTTCCTAAACAACAGGGGAGGCGGCGCAGCAAACTCCTTCTGCAGAACAAAAGAGCAAGAAATGAAATATGTTGAAACAATGCTGCTTGTTTTTTTTTTTTGGTAGAGCAATAAAGCTTTTTTTTTTTTTACCATTTACAATGGTAAAAAAAGGCAGCATGCACAGGTTCTAATAGAAGGAGGTTATTTTATATTCAAGCAGAAATCAGGCTAAAGATGTGAAAAGTCAGCAGACACTCTTGGCAAAAGTGGACTTCTGCAGTACCCTCAGACACAGCCCACCAAAAGCAATGGCAGAAATGGCTGCTGCTCAGGAATGACTGGCTAGTGGGTGTATTTGCTCCACCTGCAAAAGGGTTGAAACACCACAGCTGAAAATGTGCTATTAGCTGTGATCATTTTCTCCAAGCATGAGCCACCACCATAACAAAGGCCTGCAGACACGTGCAGCCCCAGACTGTCGTCTAATGGGATCAGAATCTGCTGTTGCCATGGCAACCTGGCAGAACCGCTCACCAGTCACATCCTCCTGATGGCGTCGGCGAGTTTCAGAAACATGTGGACAGCCCACGTCCCTTAAACCATGCCAAAAACACACGAGGGAGCTGTAGGGAAAGGCTTGCCAAAATATTCTCGGTGCCACGACTGAAACTGACACACTGACAGCAATGTGCAAAACAACATATGGACACAGGCAGTCGTACAAACAACAACATACAATACCACAAGCTCTACCGAGCCCCTGACCAGCGCAAAAAAACACACAAGGGGTGTCAAAGTCCCAACGCCATACCTTTTTAAACTGACCACACAACCCACAAGCGTTCTTCTCTTTAGCCAATACACATTTTTCCCGCTTGAAAACGAGCCCTCGCTCCACAGGAATCCCTCTTTTCTTCAGTGCGGAATCATTTCGCAGTATTCAGGTAGGAAACAGCACTCAGGCACAGCTCAGCAACAGCCCTGTGTGAGTCTTGAGGCAGGCTGCTCTCTCGTTCTCCGACGAGACTCGGCCTTAAGCACGAGGTGGCTGCTGAAGGTGCTAATCTGCTTAGGCTGAGGAGCACAGGTGCCTGAATCAGGCTGAGGAGCACATGGGAGTAAATCCAGAGGTCCAAGAGGTGACATGTAAATTCAATGCCTGTTCTCATGTTTTTACCAAGTACCATGTTCTTTTAGTATGTGCTTAACTAAGAACAAGGAAAGCAATTCATGGTGCCTCCTTGTATAGGCACTGGCCTCTTGTCACCTTAAGCACTGAGCTCATGTAATAGGCCTTAGTGGCCTTAGTCCAACTAGCAACGTACAAGCAGTGGCTTATAGTTGTGGGGGTTCAATGGAGCCTCAATGGGTGACAGGCTTCACCGTGGAAAGCTCCTTTTGGTGAGCTCAAGTTACTTATTTGTAGCCTTAACATGGCTCTCCTGCCCAGATGTTTTTCCACAACGCCTTCGCTCATCATTCGCTCCTGGCGCAGCCGCTCCTTCCCAAGCCACTGGTTAATGTGTGGTCTGAGGGGGGCGGGGGGGGGGGGGGTATAATTCAACTAACAAGGCCAGCCAGGAGCAATAGAGATCAGGCTGAGAGGTGGCCAAACCCACCGGCTTAACCACGCCACATTACCGAGAGGCTGCATGTTGACTTGGGATTACGTAACCGCCACTTGACAATTCCTCAGGCTACACCACCGGAATCTACAGGAAATGTGGTTGAAATTGTAAGTTATAACCTCATCATGAGAATGAGTTATAGTGGACCACCATTCATTACTATAAATCCGTGCAATCAGTGGTCAAACTACACAGCCGCACTTTGTAGGATAAACCATTTATCATAACTAAATGTTTATTACATGGTTATCAGGCATTTTTGTTTATGGGGAGTTTGGTTTGTGACCTTAGCTGTGTGTGTGTGTGTGTGTGTGTGTAGGTGTAAAAGCACTGCTGCTAAGCCTGCAATGTCCTTGGGCAGATGATCATTCACACTAGTCACCATGCAGACACACACTGCCAGAGCCTGCAGGCCACTCAGCACCACAGACAAGGTGCTAATCTCACAAGGCACATGGTTGCAATGGGTGGGGCAGCCACACACCCATAAACATTGCTTAGACAGATGACAATCAGGTATTGGGGGAAAATTCATAAAAAGTAAATAGTAAAATAGCCTTATCACATGCTGGTTACTGATGGAAATTTGAATGCACCTTGCAAGACGCTGCGGATAAGGGCGCCTGCTAAATGCAAAGTCACAGTAAGTGAGAGCCCAGCTCTAAGACTAATGGGCAACACCTATTTGCAGATCACTTTGAAGTCTATGCTGATTGATGTTTAATGTATGTTTGTATGTTTTAAAATAAAAAGTGTTCACAGTTACATGTTCATTTTACAGACAATATGTCTGGCATAGGATGATGTGAATCATCAAGTTAAAAATTGTCATGTTGTCACAGCAAATTATTTTCCCCTTCATGGGCCTGGAGTCCTGCAAAATCAATACGGTCTAGGAATCGGAAGAACATTCGAACAAAGCGAAGACTGTTGAGCTGAGGTAGCTAGTCTGCATTGTTGAGTCTGTGTAAATGTGATGGTAGAACTACAGACACACCTTTTAAGCAAACATGTGATGCACAAAAAGTAAACAAAACACTTTCACTCTTACTCCACATTCTAAATTAGAAAGAAATATGCAGACATTAAATATATGAAGTGCAATGTGGCCACCAAAAATTTATGTTTATCAAATGTTGACAGCAATCAAGATGACACTCATGCATTAACATTACTCAGTGCTGCATATTTAAATTGCAAAGCAAGCAGAAAAGTGGAGTGAGGTCCCAGGTCCAGGTTCAATCAGCATCATGGGGGATGACATGCTTCCTGGGGTTTCCTTCACCCTCACACACACACACACATGGTGGCTTGCAGAGATTAGCAAATCATTCATCTGACACACACACACACACACACACACACACACACACACAGACAGACATACTGTGCAACTGATGCAATACAGCCTAAGATGTCATCAATCACACTCAGCAGGAGGATGATTCAACCTGAGCATCTGTTCCTGGCTGGATCTTAACACTCCACCCTCCTTTTTCCAATATTTTCTCTCACATACCCCACACCCATCCCTGTATTCTCAGAAAGCAGTGGCTTTTCAGATCCTACACAGAAATGGAATGATTCATAGCGCTATCCAATAGTGTTCTATACATATTCAAAATACATTTTTGTATAAATGTAACCACTAAATTTAGAACTAAAAGAGAATAATGGTTTTAATAACAGAAGACATGGTAGGCTCCTTGCAAAAACCATTAGTTAAACAGTGTGCTGATTGTGGGAAAAAGTGAACCATAAAAATTGTTTAAGTCCTTAAATGCTTCAATTGTTCCCTTTTTACTGTTGTATAAAAAAAAAAAATAACATCAAAAGGGAGGAAGCATGCATCAGTGTGGGGTCTGTAAGCCTACTCAATGTGTGAAACAAGGGAATTATTTTTAATAATAATATAACTTGTCAGTGTAGGACGAGTAAAACTGAGAAGAGGGGGGAGGGGAGGGAAGGGGGGGGGGGGAATAAATAAATAAAACGCAGCTCTTAAATTCCCTCGGCCTGTTTTTCTAATATCAAACTAGTTTATTATATAGGTGTAATTTCCAGGGGTATAAATCAGATCCAGTTAAAATAACCCCACCATGTAACCCCCCAGCATGTGTAGGCTTGTTAGTTACATAAATATGTTTAATCTTTAGTGTAAATAATTGCAATGTAAGAAAAAGACGTCTTCAACCGTAAATCACTGCAATCTGTGTTAGCCATGATGTTAAGTGTAACCATGTCACCATGCGCCATTTTTGCTATCTGGCAAAAAGCAGCAGAGAGCAAACAAACAAAAATACCAGTAGTCCACTGGAGTTTAAAACATGTTTATTTGTTTGTTTGTTTGTTTATTTATAGGTTCATTTATTTAGACAGAGATCTTGACCCCCCCCAACTTTCAGAACAAAGTTACGCCTGTGGATTCTTCGCATTGTTTAGTGTAAATATCCTCAGCATAATATTGATGAGACACATTGTTGAGACTGATAATGGGATATTTTAATATGTTATGCATATTAATATATACAGCAAAACTGTCAAGCACTCCCCAGGTACGGCTGTAGGATAAGATAAGCCATAAAAAAAGGGATTGTGGGTGCTGAAGGTGATTCATTAAAGTAAAGCAGAACTCATAGGCATACACACAGACACACAAAACACACATGCAGCCTGCCAAAGTGTCAAAGCTACAAGGTTTTGTGACTGATGTGCCATGGACACAATACAAGCATAGTGCAAGTATCGCAATATCAGAAGCTTAAGTAATTATGCTCTAAAAAGGATGAGTGAAAGAGACAAAGCGTGCATTTTATCCTTGATGCATTTAAAAAGGAAACCATTGTATGATTAAATTATCAGGAGAGCCACAATTCTGCGTTCAATAACACAGCTGTGACATCAGAAAATTCCCGCATTCCGAAGTCCAATGGCTTGATGAACAGAGACGCATCCATACAAACACAGCATTTGTCAGGTGCGCTTCGCTCATCCGAACCCTCACACAAACACTGTTTTCATTAGAATCAAGGGGCAGGGTGGGCCGGAATTTCACTGCTGCGTGTGTTAAAGTGTTTCCACGGCCAAGCTATCACTTTCGCTACATCCTTCCTGACAGATGTACTTTCTATCCTTTATACAAATCTCAGGTCAACACACAAATTATGTGTGCAAGCTTCCTGGGTTTATGTGCTCCTGCAGTTATCGTTCCTGACATTGCTCATAGCTGCTGGTATGCCTGAGGCCAAATACCATGACGCACCATTTTCTTTGTGTGTATTGGGCACATGCCATTATTACTTGATTAGTAATCTACCTATTGTCTTTCATTAACAAAGAAGTGCGTAAATATTTTAGAAGCCACGTACGCTGGACGTTTTTGCTTCCTCTGAACAAAGCGTAATTTACTCTTCAGGATGTGCCCCAATATTGAACAGGGTGTTTTTAATTCATTGTGCTGATGTGTTCCAGATGTGCAGCACTGGTCCAGGGACAGCACAGCAGCAGAGTGGATGTTTGAAAGCAGTCTCCACGGCAACAAGGAGAAATGGTGTTCTCATAACCTGCAGCCAATCAAACTACACTTTACACCTTTTCAAATATAAAACCTAATGTTTAAAAAAAAAACCTGGTTTAGAGAGCAGTCGCATGAGAAAGTTGCCCTGCCTGAATGTGACATTTTGTTGAACTGTGAAGGAACTCGCAGTAGGGAGTTAGTGTCTAACACTTTGAGTAATGGTTCCTCCACACGGTGTTATGTAATTGTGCCTTTCAGAGAGCAGTGAGTCTTCAGAATAATTTTTTTAAATAAATATATAAATATATATTTTTATTGTTAACATGCATATCCAAAAAATTATGACCAACTGTAGTGGACAGGGACTTTTTGCAGGCAACTAAATGAAAATTAAATAGATTACATGGAAAATTACTCTGGATAGCTCTGGATGACACCTGAAAATGACGGTCTTATTCAGACAAATAAAGAGCCAGAGGCATATGATGATACCATTTCACCCTGAAAAATCCAGCACGACACAGATACTCCATGAGGAATTAAAAAAAAAAAAAAAAAAGTCTAAAATAAAATAAGGAGCAAAACAGGATTGAATTACTCTCTAAGTCCCAAGGTTGAAATTCTCGTGTTTCTACTTGACTGCTTTGCCCGCATTGTAAAAAAAGAATGGCAGATGAGAAGAGAAGCAGCTGGACCTGGTGCGATTAATACAAAATTAAATCAAGAAAGCTTGAAACCTATGAAGATGTCACTAATCTGTCTGTAGCAGCTGTGAAAATGGGGAAAGCAAACCCTCCCGCCCACAGCCCCTGGCTGTCCAACACCCTTCCCCCCTGCAGGAGAAGATAAAGTCCTGGAAAAAACGAAATGACAAAAAAAAAAAAAAATCAATCACTGGAAGTAGCACAGAGTCAGAGGTCTCAACTGAATTTAGATTACAATCTTGATACTATGAACCTTTAAGCACCTATTAGACTTTTAACAGCATGAAAGAAACTGAGGCAGAAGAAACGAACTGCAGCAGGACACGTATCCCCCTCATCTCCTCATCTGAACCTTGCTAATGAAGAGCATTGGGAGAGCTAAGCCATTTTTTTTCTTTAGTCTGCACATCAGCCGAGAGTGTATATTGTTCCCTGGGGTAATTTTACTGCCAAGAACACAAGTTGCTAACTAATATGGCTGCACAGACAAAGGTGTGTATGGAGGATTAATAGTAGTGACCTTTGAGAGCATGTGGGAGTTTTTTTTTATTGAGTGGCACCACGCTGGGACGAGTGTTGTAATCAAAGCCAAAGTTGAGCAGAGGCCCCAAGCCAGAGGCCGATGCTTCACTGTCCACTGTGACTAATGGCTTCATTACAGAGGGAGCTGGCTGGACACAAGAGCAGTCACAAGAGCAGGGGGACGGCTGGAGACGAGCAGGAGAACAATGGCTGTGTGTGGAGGAATGGACAGTGGGGCCTTTCTGCTTCATTAACAGACCTCAGACGTCTACTGGTGTGAATAATTCACATAATAATGAGACTTTCTTTTGCACTGAGGAGGAGGCCACTTAGAGTAATGCTATAATTATTTACATATATTATAAGAATCACATTTATTGGTCATGTTGAAGCAACTTTACAGCTGGGTGAAGAGCCAATGATTTAAGTCCAGGAAAATTACATTGTCATTTTGAGATGAATCTGAAAGAATGTTGGAAGCAATTACACTCGTCACAACTTGACATGATCAAATCTGAGAGAAAAAGCGGTGTGCAAAGACTGGACCACCCATTCATCAGCACAGCTTTTATATCTTAACAGTCACATTCATTAACCTCTCAGTTACAGGCCCAGCCAATATCTCCCAGACCATCAGCTGCAGAGCATGAAGATCAGAGCACCTCAACGAGACAGTGCCGGCACCAAATGATCCTGTGTGGTACATTTTCAACACTATATACACTATTTATATGTGTCGTCTTTCTCCAGTCAGATTTTTTTGTTCTATTCTTTGTGGATA
The DNA here is from genome assembly GCF_900700375.1 of Denticeps clupeoides. Taxonomy (NCBI): domain Eukaryota; kingdom Metazoa; phylum Chordata; class Actinopteri; order Clupeiformes; family Denticipitidae; genus Denticeps; species Denticeps clupeoides. The sequence goes on along the minus strand of NC_041719.1, from coordinate 8,454,184 downwards.
TTTCCCCGATTCATAGGCTTTTTATGTTTTCAGGTCTAACCACAGTTGCATAGTCAATCACCTCCAAATTTGCGCTGTGAAAACTAACACTAACCCTCCTTTTCCATCCTGGCATTCAATCTGACATTGCCCAGAGTTTACACAAGAGAAGCAGGCAGGATAAAGCCTGTTTAATGTCTAGTCAGTCTGATTCAGACGTCTGTGTTCACAGATACTGGCTCTCCATGAAATGTCTAGAAAAGTCTGTGGTGGCAGTGTGTGTCTGAAAGGGGCTTACGTGGCTTTCACAGTGAAAGCGGTCTGCTGGGGTGTAGGGGGTCTTTTGAATTGAATCAGAATGTATTTCTAGGGCAAAAAGAATTTAGTCTAGCCCTCTATTCCCCCTCTAACTACCAAGGGATTTGGCAGAACAAAGCAGAAAAGTAAGCCACAAACAGTCTGAATAGTCTGAGAACCATCAGCACTGACACTCTTTCCCCCCAATATATCATTGTTTAAAAACCCACGCCATTAAATTGGATTTTTTTTCTTCCCTGAAATCTGATTAGCATAAATTGCTCTGCAGAACCATAACTGCATAATTGCGCATTTATATGCAAGCCTCAGAGCTGTGATCCACAGCTGGTGCAGAACATATTATCTATTATACCTTGAATTTTCCAGATAGACTTCAAATATCAATTTCATATAGGTCACACATCTGAAATATTTTAAATGGGTGGAATGTAACCAGTGAATTTCACATATTCTATTTTTACAATGTGAAAAATAAATCATGGTTAAAGTGATTTCATCTCAACCACCATCTGTTTCTTCTTCCTGCCTCTCATCTTCCAGATGTGTAAAAGAGTCAGCAGCACAGTGGCACACAAAATATATGAGAGCAAGAACAAAGAAAAGGAAAAAAAAAATTGTCCCGATAAACACAGCTGTCTGTGCAACAGTGAGGGTTTGGGAGCAACGAATTACATTAAGTGTTACAAAATTTAATTACAAATAAAATGTAATTGTAATTCATTACATTAATTGCACCTTTTCATATAGTAAAGTTATTTATTATTACAATTTTAGTTACACTTTAATATAGTGTACAAAACCATGCCACTTTATTCTGATGTTGGAGCTGGAATGCCCGTGCATTGTAATATAAGTCCCAAGGTCACTCTGTAAGCTAGTTTTCATCAGAACTGATGGCGCTCCAGCAATGGTTGGCTGCTCCAGTGGTGTCTGAGTTGCACAGTGTTCCTTTTGGATTTAGCTCTTCTGATCTTACAAAACTTCTCAATGAGCTTCATTTGGAGCTGCAGGGTAAGGGTAAGCATATAATCAACACGGTCAGTTCTGCAAAAGCATTAAAAAAGCAAGTACAACAGCTGTCTGGAACTTTCCTCGCATGTAGCCAGAACTTCAGCATCAGGGAAAGAAAGAACATTTTGTCACAATTTAACAAGCAATTTACGGACTTTGCGTCCATTGGACCTATTGCCAGCTACCTGTGTTTTCCATTTGGTGGCAGTAAACTCTTCAAAATGATAAATGTAAAAATAAAAGGTAAAAATTTCAAAATGATAAAATGTAATTGATTCATAATTTACAAAAGGAATCAAAAAGTTATACAATGTAATTCCTTACATTACATATATATAGTAATTGAAATAGTTACACTACTATTCCATTTTCAATAGGGTAACTTTTAAAGTCACAAGCATTGTGAAGGACTGTACACATCCTTCACATGCACTCTTCACCCTCCTATGATCTGGAAAAGGTACTGACTCTGCAACATCTTCATCCCACAAGGCATTAGACACCGGAACACTGTGTTATATTGTAATATTATCTATTAATGCACTGTTCCATTTTGCACTATTTTACTTTGCATATTTATTATTCATTTCACTAGTCTGTCTCATTGTTGTCTACATTTTTGTTAAAATGTTATTTTTGCACTGCCTGTGTCCCCTGTTTACACTTTATGGAAGCCATATTGTCTGTGTCACACACATAACTTTGTCTAATCGTTCAAATGTTACATGTAGCACCAGGTTCCTGAGAAATGTTATTTCTTTTCACTATGTACTGTCTAACATATATATAGATAAAATGACAAAGCTCAAACTTCAACTTCATCTTAATTGTTATTTCCAAAGTAATCTACCCAACACTGGCAACAGTATGTATTTTTGTGCACATTTGGTTGCATTTGGGGTCAGGGGTCAAGAAAACTCCTAATGCCTCAGGCCAGGAGAAACTCAAAATTATTAAACATGCACCAGTACATACTGTGATAAACTGTAAGCAAATAGTTTAAAGGATATTATGAATATGAAAAAAATGTTGAAACATAAACACATAACACATAAAACACTAATAATTAAAACTGGTTTTTGCACCCACTGCAAAAGAAGAGGTTGGTAGACTGAAGATGATTAAAACCACATTTTTAGTATTAAATGCGAACAGCTAACTGGCTTTGTGTATGTTGGGAAAGAAGACAGAACCCACTATACATTAGGTAGGCTCCAACCAAACGCAGAACAGAAAAGAAAAGCAAAAAAAGAGCTCCGGAGACAAAACAAGGAAATCATGCAGGGAAAGGGTCATCAAAAATATGGAGCTCAATTGAGTCGATGAGTGAAACAGCACATTTTTAATGTTGTGTGGGTAAGATTAAATGCTATTACAGAAAGAAAAAGCAGCATGGATTATGGATGGAGTAAACTGGGCTAAAGCTGGTTCATGTCATCCACTCTGTATCCAATCACATGTCCGTTCGCTCAAATCTTTGCCAAGTGTTGTTTGGCCTAAAACCCCCCTTTCCTTTTCCATTTTCATTTAAAATGGGTTTTATGGATTTCTTTTAATTATCTGGCATAGCAAACCGTGGCTTCTTAAGACCAAATTCAAAGGAAACACCATTGGTCCAAGTTCTCTGCCAATGAAAATGTATTATTTGGCCACCAGTGTTTGCCTGTTTTAACTCTTGGCTCACAAATTGGGCTTGATTATTGGGGGCTGGGCTCTCCTGCTGAGCAAGAGGTCAGAGATCAGCAGCGTGCCTTTTGGTTTGGTGAGCCGTGACCACTCTGAGATACATGAGGGGTCCGATACAGAATTGTCTGAATGCACAGACACTGAACCCACGTGGTCCTTGAGGGAGAGAACCACAACAGAAGGAAATTGCATGCTGACATTGTGCTGGTTTCAGTGTTTCCATCATGTGTTTATTGATACAAGCTTCATTGCCTCACTCAAATTCAGCATTAGATAAGGTTGAGCTGAGAAACATTATTCTGCAAAGAGTGACAGCTTAGCCCGGAGTCAGCGATCAGTCCAAACAGCAAACCTACATGACTAGTTAAGTGTGTTTGGTGCACACCGTTTACCCTCACCACAATTCTTGCCTGGGTTACTAGGTGATGCACATACAGAAGGCAACCTTGCCCGTTGATCTGGAGGCTTTTGCATAGGTTCTGAATAAAGACATGTTCAGTACAAATTTTAAATAACATATTTGAATAGAGTATTTGCCTGACCCATTTCCAGCATACAAGCCAGTCCTCCCCTGTACAGAATTTATTTGTTATATTTATTGATGAAGAGTGCATAGTCCAAATGTGTGTGTAGATCAATCATTAACACAATATGGATAATTTAACTATCCAATGGCAGCAGTACAGTAAAGAATCTCCTATGTTCACGCAAATTCATTGAGTAAGAAAAAAAAAAAAAAAAAAAAAAAAGAACAACAGACCTGTTCAGTCATCAGTGGTGGAAGAACAAAACAAACCATGTACTTGAGTAAAAGTAGAAAAAAGTTAAAAAAAAAAAATATTATATTAGGGCTGCACGATTTGGGGAAAAAGACATATTGCGATTATTGTGATCAATATTGCGATATGCAATTGCGATATGATAAAGGACACTTGCTTGTATATCAATGAAAAGTCGCATACAATTTACTAATAGTGAAATGTTTAATTTCAAAGTGAAACATACAAACGACTTATAACAACCTGAAATGCCCAGTGCTTTCAAAATGCAATATTCTACAAAATTAAATAAATCACAAAAACTCTTTTACTGTCGAACGACAAACCCTGGTAAGGCTAAACAACTGTTTTGATTATATTTGGCCCTTATAAAATCCTGTATTATAGTTCTTACGTTTAACCAAAACGTTGTTTGCAGGCTGACTTGAACACAGGGATGCATAGCTTTGCTAGCTTAGCTAAAGTTAAGATTTGTAAACTGAGGTGAATTTCTTTAGGAAACCTTCAAAGTTTGAGAAAAGAACAATCTAAATAGTTAATGCCTACGTCTAGCCAAAATGTGGTTTGGAGGCTGACTTGAACACAGGAATGCATAGCTTCGCTAGCTTAGCTAAGGTTAAGACTTATAAAACAGGATTTTATAATGGACAAATATATTCAAAACAATTGTCCCGCTTTACCTATGAAATGTAATCCCCGGGATCTGGTTTGGAGCGTACAGCGGTTTGTACAGCCCCAAGCAGCACAAGAGTGAGGCATTTTATGCACTTCTCTCCATAGACATGTATATGCTTCATGCCACAACAGAGCCTATCGCAATATGGCGGTGACGTTGACGTACGATGCAGAGAGTCATGCGGCGTCTAACCATATGTCTCTGAATCGAAAGTCATGTGACCCAATACGTCACATCCGACTGAAGTGAGACTTCAGTCAGCTCGCAAACTTTGAGGATGAGAGAATGGATTGGATATGTTGCCGATCCAATCCATGTACTAATCATTTAAATCGCAGCTTTTTGCGTTCATGTAATCGCACAGACTGACATCGTGATTACGATTGCGATTAGATTAATCGTGCAGCACTACCTTATATACAAAAATATATATTTTTTAGGTTATCCTAAACAATTTAGACACTTTTTGAGCACAGAACACATTTTTTGTATGCGTGATAAAAATCTCTGTTTAAAATACAATTGTGCGTATAGTTGTGCGTAATTGTGGCTGCCAAACAAGACAGGATTTTCATGTACTGTGAAAAGAGACACTATTCAAAGCACCATGTAAACACATATCTGTGCAGAACAGCTCACGCTATGACAGATGTAGCAAGGAAACCTTGGGAACACGTCCAAGGCCTTTTAACTCTGCTGGTGCTCTGGGACCAAGAGAGTGCCGCTTCAACTTGAGAGAGTTGAAGCATTTTCATCATTGCACACTCAACTCAGCTGATTAGCACACAGTGATTAACCCGAATAAGACTTTAAATACATTTTCCACATGAACCAATACAAAGTTTCATTCGAGGAAACATCAGCTTCAGCAAGTCCTACAAAGAAGCACCACACATATGGCAAATTATTCATTTTACAGCACAAAACCCATTCTCATTTAATACTTTAGTGCAAACAGAAGAAAAGATTGCTCATTATGATTATAAAGTATAAGGACACTGCAAATGGCCTCTGAGCCACTCATTATTTTAATTAACAGTATAATCAGCTGCTTATTATACTGTAGAGAAGCAGAATGAACAACAGATCTGTTCAGTTGTCAGTGATGGATGAAGAAATCTTACTCCAGTTAAAATACTCAATTTGAATTTCTACTTGAGTAAAAGTACAAAAAAAATTGGCCTTCAAATGTACTAAAATATCAAAAGTAACAGTACAGTGGTTTATGGTTTATGTCGGTCAGTAGTGACAGATACAGTACCCCTGGAGACACTAAGGGTTACGTGTCTTGCTCAGGGACTGTGGTCTCAGACCACATTTATATTTTTGGCACAGACTAAGTCTTTGGAAGCTGAATCTGTGAAAATTGTTGGACTTAACGCTAGTACTGAGTGTGAATTACTGAGCACTTGCAGATATTGAGAACTGATGCAGAGTTTGTCATGGACATTTTGTTTTTCATCTACTACTGTATTCACAGTATAATTGTTTGGGTGATCATAACTGGGTATAGCCAATAAATGCAGGATGTAACACATAGGTGTCAAACTCGCGACCCACAGGCCACATCCAGCCTGCAAGATCATTTAATATAGCTCTATTGTTATTGCTTCAGTTGCCTTGCCAAATGTGGTCCGATCTGTAGGTAAAAGTTGCATTAAACACTATAGTATTCAGTCTATGATAATTTGTGGTTTTAAAGCAGATTTTTTGAGCAACGTCAGAATGGAAATTGTGATTGTATGATAATTCTTCTCACAATGCGATAATGTTAAGATTCTAGTATCAGTGTTCAACATTTAGGATTTGGCAACACTAAAACCATACCACATTATAAAATACACAAAAATGACTAACACAGCCATCAAATTGAAATGGATAAAATAACTTTAGCCTGCTACTGCCATTATGGATAGCAGTGTTTTTCCAACCTGTCTAGCTAACTTTGTTGAGAATCAAAATTAAACTGTACCTTTATAAGTTTCTTTAGATTAGATGGTGCATTCTTTGTGAGATGAAATCGTTCGGGGCTGAGGCAGGCACAAAGAAATTGAGCATTTGAAATTGGCATTTGAAAATGAAAGATGTTCTTCTTTTCTACACCTTTGAAAGAAATCTCTGAAAATATGGATGTACCGGCAAACTGGATGGGGCCAGTGGTGGCCTAGTGGTTAAGGAAGCAGCCCCGTAGTGAGAAGGTTGCCGTTTTGAATCCCGATCCGCTAATGTGTCACTGAGCAAAGCACCGTCCCCACACACTGCTGCCCGGACGTCTGTCATGGCTGCCCGCTGCTCACCAAGGGTGATGGGTTAAAAGCAGAGGAGTTGCGAGCACCGTGTGCTATGCTGAAGTGTTTTACAATGACAATCACTTCACTTTCACTGCAGATTGGCAAATTCGCCACGCGGTACTCTTCACAGATGAAGAGAGACTATATGCTGTGTGTGGTTGGCCTTGGGTTCCTCCTAACACAAGACCATGTTAGACCCCAAGTGTGCCAGCAGTTCCTGCAAGACAAAGGCAGTGATGTTCTGGACTGGCCCGCCCATTCCCCAGACCTGAATCCAATTGAGCAAATCTGTGACATCATGTCTCCCTCCATCCACCAAACGCACCAGACGGACCAGGAGTTGGCTTTACTTGAGGTCTTGGAGATGCCTCAGGAGACCATCCGCCACCTTATCAGGAGCATGCACAGGCGTTGTAGGGACATCACACAGGCATGTAGAGGCCACACACATGACTGAGCCTCATTTGGACTTGTTTTAAGGTCATTACATCGAAGTTGGATCAGCCTGTAGTCTTTTTCCACTCTAATTTTGAGTGTGACTCCAAATCCAGACCTCCATGGGTTGATTAATTTGATTTCCTTAGATTGTTCTTTACATGGATGAACAAAATCACACAAAGTATTTAATTCATTCAGATCTATGATGTCTAATTTTTATGTTCCCTTTATTTTTTTGAGCTATGTAGTTCATCACATCTACTGTACATGTGTACGTTCTGGGACCATCTGCGTGTGAGTGACCGGAAGCGGAGCAATTCCGAAAAAAAGCAGGATGTTTTTCCAAGGAGAGCATGTCCATGGCAGCCGACCAAGGGTTAACATTCCCAATCAAACCCGGCCTGGGAGCGGCAGAGGTGACAAACAAAACGGACCTAAACAGTGATTCGCGTCCAAACAACCACATGCACCACAGCACTCAACCCCACTCAGCACCCAGCACCCTTATTTGCACAAAAACAAACAGGATCCAAGAGTGGGGCTACAGAAGATACAGAGGAAAGGTGCCGGCTAAGCAGACCGTCCAAACAATAGTTCATCGAGTACAGACTACATAGGCCTCTACAGTTACTGCAGGGCTGCAGTAAATACCTTGAATTAGGTTCAAATTTCACCCCTGTATTAAGCTGAAATTAAAGCCTGAGACCTTTAAAAACCAAACCTGAACAGACCTTAACAGAACTCGCAAATCTTTAACCCAAAGGGACCATAAACCAACATTTTTGGATACAAAAACTGCCATATTTCTTAAATATCATTTGTGCAAAAAAAAAAAAAAAAAAAAGTAATATGAATTCCAGTTCTATAGCTAAGCACACAGACCCGACAGGACAGTGCGATTTGGGTGATTAGGAAGAGGTGGTTGTTTTACCGGTTGTTATAGGCGTGTCTGCACTTTTACGATCCTGTGAGATTTACACTGTAAGTAACCATCTGTTTCTCATTGGCTGTCGCAAGGTTATCATTTTTCCGTTAAGACACGGTCCCTGACTTTTTGAGGAGTTCTCCATTTTGCAGTATATATTCCCCCACAAACATTAAGAACTGACTCGAACCAGACCTGAAACCCTAAATATTTAATTAGGTCCTGATGGGCTCTGTACAGCCTGTAACCTGGCACATGATAAAGTTAACCTGTCTAAGGACAAAGAACTTGTCTAGCAGTCAAATGAGATAAGGTCTTGTAAGAAGGAGTAGCACACAAGCTGGCACATGCAACATTCCTCATCAATGCACAACCGCAAAGACAGCACAACGTGCAGCAAAACTAGGGCAACTAGGGCAGTGGTGGCCTAGCGGTTAAGGAAGCGGCCCCGTAATCAGAAGGTTGCAGGTTCGAATCCCGATCCGCCAAGGTACCACTGAGGTGCCACTGAGCAAAGCACCGTCCACACACACTGCTCCCCGGGCGCCGGTCAAGGCTGCCCACTGCTCACTCAGGGTGATGGGTTAAATGCAGAGGACAAATTTCACTGTGTGCACCGTGTGCTGTGCTGCTGTGTATCACATGTGACAATCACTTCACTTTAACTTTAACTTTTAACTTTAACTAGACCCCTAGCGGCCGCTGGGACCAGAGAGCTCTCTTCTGAAATCACCAGCTCAGTTAAGGTGAGACGTTTTCCCCCAAGCATGCATCACTGTGACCATGCGGAGATACTCAAGGGACTTCGGTCTCATGTGCAGCTCTATCACGTCTTCAGCTTAGCCAAAAGACATCAAACATCTTCCGTCTGCGAACTCTCATCCTCCGGTTTTCTGCCAACCCTCCCATGGGCGCTCTGCCTGTTTGTCTGTTTGCTAAAATGCAGACCGAAACTTACGCCCTGATTGCTATGGGCAGAGAGAGACGCAGGGAGAGAAACATGCCCTTGTGATGTGATGGAACAACTGCTGCTTCAGGGTTCACACAGCTAGATTGGTTTCATCATCATTTTGAAGTCCAGTATCGAATAGCTAAATGATGCGGAGTAAATTAAACCAGCCTGGCGCTATTTGAAGGTTTTTTTTGAAGGTTTCATTCTCGTTCATTTGGTGCTCTATAGCAGACGATACCGGACCTGAGCTCAGGGGGTCGTGGCCAATGCTCTCCAGATGCTTGGTGAGATGAGCCAGGGACCCCTACCGTGTGAAGAACTACTATGAGTAGAGCTGGAAAATGAGCCTGACACCTCCCAGCCCAGAGCCATGAGACTCGGTGCAGTCAGTGGTGTCAGTTATATTACATTGATACACCTGAGAACCTACCATGAAACAACAGAAAAAAACAAAAACCCCAAGAAAAAGAAAGAAAAAAGTCCAGCAATGATTCACGATTACATTCTGTACAAAACTGCTTTTCTTTTTCAGTTATACCTTCAAAAAAAAAAAAAAATCATCTTTAATAAGAGACTCAGACTGAAGGCAGGCAAGGCTCTACTGGTGCCAATTTTCTGTGGCTTGCATCTGTGCCATTTGATGGATTACAGCGGCCGAGCACGTAACCCAACGTAATGGGATGTTGATAATAGCTGCACCTGCTGCACCTTCCCTCATCTCTCAGGGCCCATTTACGGGGACGTTGCCCATTTGTTGAGGACTCATTTGCCCACTCTCCTGGGACCTGCGCCTCCTCAGCACCGGTAGCAGCAACCGCCATCTTGGAATGTACCAATTAAAGTGTTTAGGGAAGGCATTACTGGAATTACCGGTTAATTATTTACTTCTCACTCTTCTAATAATGCTGGATGCTAACAGAGGTCAAGCTATTTTGTTACTGAACAACTAAAAGGCCTGCTAATAACAGCCATGTGCATTGGCAACAGATCAAATGCAACGGCCTGCTTCAAATTGTGGATGCCCAGAAAAACATGAGGCATGGGAACACAAACACATGCACACAAAACACACGAAAACCACTGCATTTCTCGTCAGAACTGTCCGCTCTCATTTAACAAACATCTGGATTATCTGTTCATCTGACAGAACGAACGGTTTAAAAACGTGATTATGTAACACAGTCCAGATCTACAGCATAAATCCAGCTGAGAGAGGGATCTGCAAGCAGTTCCATCATTACATGCTACCAATAGAAAGATCTTATATTGCTAAAGTCTATAGATCATCAAAACACACAGACACAAAAGAACACACCCCAGCAACAAACATAGAAGAGCCCTGCTTTTATACAAAGACTCTCTGTAGTTTCCTCAGAACAGCAGTATGTTTTAATAGAATGCTGGTTTTATACATAAAGGAATTAAGTCAGAGCATGATGTAGAGCAAGTGTTTGTACTGCAAGCGTCCACACCCTATAATATCAATGCTGTTGTCACACTTCCTGCATCTTCTCATCAAACTATGACTCAAACAATTATGACCTCTTCTAGGTGTGTTTTTTATGCAAGGATATGGCCATAGACTTGCTCTTGTATTGATCAGTTAACAGAAACTTCCCTCACCAAGATTTCCAGCACTATAGTAGATCTTTCAGTTCCACAAAAAAAAAAAAAAAAGATTGATGTGGCTGCAAACCTCAAGTTTGAAAAAGTGAAAGCACAAGCAGAGGCAATAAACCAGATAATGTCATTAATTAAATGGTGGTTTCATAACCCTTACATGTCGTGTCATGGCCAAATGAAACCAAGATAGTACAACTTATCCAAAGCACAGCCTAGATGACATCAGCTGGTTGAACTCATATGCACGGAACCGGCACGGAGGGACTACAAAGTTTCATGTAGACACCCTTTAGCTTTTACTCACAAGCGCACGAGTACATGAGCATGCATGGCATTCCACACCATTTACTCCCAAATTATTAAAAAACAAGCTAAAGATGTCAGGGAGCGACACAATGTTTTCCACATGTGGAAAGTACAAGGGCTGCTCAATCAGTAACATCTTATTTGGAACAGTAATGTGGTGTACGGTACTTCAAAGGCAGCAATTCTCAAGACTACAGTTCACTATTTGTACATATTTTTCTCTCAGTGACATATGCAAGTAACATAACTATGGGGAAAATGGAAATGCCACCTTTGCCACCACAAAAATAAAACCTATAAAGAAACCTTTCAACTTTTCCTTCATGTGCATTTCAGAATATCTTCTGGAAATAAAATCACCCATTTTACAATGATTATATACAAGTTGAAAAATTAATATGCATATTTGTTTGAATGACTTCTGAAGTAAAATGAATAACAATTAGTCTCTGGTTCATCTGACCCCAAGGGACAAGGTAAAAAGATAACAGTGCCAATAGAAGAGCAACCTTTGCTATGCTCGTTTATCAGCAAGCCTAAGAAAAAGCACACCAAATATTCAGGGCGAGGAGTGAATAAATTAGGCTAATGGAATTGCCGCTCAGGAAATTGCATATGGCCTTGTGTTAAGATAAACATAATATTTGCCACAGTTTGTGTTGAGGTGAAGGCTAGGACACATCTGAAGAAAAAAACTAAAACAAATGCAACGCCCAATAGCGGACGAAAGGAAAACCAGTGGTGTTCTTGCATAGCATCTGGTAAAGTCATTTGGTATAGAGATGCATGACTCAATTGTGACAAGTAACCTTCTAAGAAATGGTTTTGTAGACTGCGTTTCTGCTTAAAAAAAAAAAACATTTTTTTTTTTTTTTTAAAGTGAACTTAAAGCAGTGTGGTATTGCTTGGCGGGGACACTTGTTGGCATGTCATCTTTGTCACATGTTGCAATGTGACAGGGCACATAATCTTGCAGAAAATAAAAAAATGGGCATAACAGAGTCTGCAACAATCAGAACATGGTTCATGATTCATGACATGAACTGACAGTACAATACAAGTCGTTGTAATAGGAAATTAACTGTTTGCGGCCTGGTGTGCACACACTCGGACGCCAACTGCGTTGTATTTTTTATGCATGAATTGCTTTCGACGGTTCGAGAGCTATGCGTACTACCGCGGGGGGGGCATTCGCACGGAAAACACAGGCCGACCTCACGTGTCTAGATAAGGCCACCACTGCCGCTACTAGACGAGCGGTTGTCTTCAGATCCGGTGCGAGTTCGCGCAGGGCAGCTCTGCGCCGGTTCGCTGGCGATGCGAGACTTTCGGAATGAGATATTTACATGCAAGTTGTGGACCTACCGCCTCTTTCTCATCCGTGCCGGTGTCGCGCTGCTCCGGGCCGCACAGCTTCCTCTTGTTCTTGTTTTCGGTCCTCTTCATCGTCGACTAACTTTATCGCTTTTTTGTTAAAATAAAACTAAAAAATACTACAATAAAATAAAATAAAAAATAATCGATACAGCTGTATAGGCCGGCTAAACGGCGCGCTTTGCCATCTGGAGCGTTTTCCTTCGGACCTCTCGGGGGAAATAACGAATCCCTCCTCACGCCTCTTCCTTTCAAGCATCAATGCGACAAACGAGCACCTCTCGCGGTTCGGGCGCCAACGACGCCGGTCTGCGGTGCAACGAGCACAACTTTAACTGCCGGGCAAGACTTCCTCTTTTCCCCTTCAAGCGACCCGCGAAAAGAAAAGAAAGATAAAAAAATGCACACACACACACATCAGTCAGGTTAGCAGTTAGCATCCGACGAGCTAACCCTGCAAAATAAAAAATAAAAAAAAAGGGAATCCTTCCTCCCGTGCGGTTACTCCAGGTTACCGTCAGCCCGCCCTTTTCACAACTCCTCCCGACATGTTAAAACTCCGTCTGCCTTTCCCCTCGCCGAAGCGGGCGCGCCTACCGATAATAAAAATAAAAATAAAAACATTAAAGAAAAGTCACAGCGACTTGGGCGCCGGGGACGGCGGTCATCCTCCCCTTGTTTCTCCGCGTCGCGCTGTCGCTTCCAAGCCGCGAGGGCAGAGCGAGCGGAGCGGTGTCACGTGTCCGACCTGTCACACACGGAGACGCGAGGGCGTGGCTTCGACTGGCGGTGGGCGTGGCCTCCGCTGAAGTCGGTGGATTCGGAGACGCTCATTTACGTTTACATTTAAAGGCATTTGGCAGACGCCCTAATCCAGAGCGATTTACAACGTGCTTCCATGTTCCATGTTGGTTCACTAGGACTAAACTATGACTAAAAAAAATTTAATTCACTATGTTACACATATTTTATGTTTTTTGGTTGTTTGCAATATTTGCATATTAGTTTACTTAAATATTTGCAATACTGAGGTCTATAGCAGTCGCTATAGCAAAAGCATTTCACTGCATATATGTGTATGTGACAAATAAAATTTGAATTTGATGTTGTAGTTTCAATACATACGTCAGACAATAAGGTTACAAGATAATCTTCTAATCTATATAACTTCAAACACTCCTCGTTGTACCGCTGCAGCCTTATTGAGTTCATGTAACGCCAGCGGCCTGCCTGTAAATCATCCTAAAACTACATTAAATTAGAAGAAAGGTGGCCATTTCCCTTTTCCTGTTGAAGGGCTTCCATGTGGCCGAAAAAGGACACGCCCATGTGTCCTTATATGGACACGTATATACCTTCTGAGGTGGGCCACCTGAAGGCCGACCAAAATTGACTTCGTAAAGAGGTAAGACGGCAAGTCGTGACTGACTGCAGAGGAGCAGAACGGAATCACTGCGGCAGGCAACGGAGGGCAGCGAGACCGTGAGTCAGCAGCGCCGATCAACTATCGGACGTGGATGAAACAATCGGATCCAAGACACACACCCATGTGCTGCTGCCACCTTGTGGGACATATGAGAAATCTTTTTAGACTTGGGCAGCTTTTAATTAGACTGATTAGTCAAGATTTTTGGAATCACCTATACATTTGTAATGAAATCGTACTTATTAGCCACATCTCTTTGTAAATGCTAATCTTGGGAGAGATTTCTTGCTGTATTAAGTGAACCATTTTAAATGGTAAATACTGGTTAGTTCAGACAGGATACAAAATTATTTAAAACAATTGTATTGCAATTATCCTGGCCCCGAATATAATTTTAATTAGTTGTCTGGCCACCTACCAGTTTTTCTTGCTTAAAGTCAATTATATATTTTTAAATGGTTAATATTTTTGCAGGTCTATTTTGCAGTTCTACTTAAAGAGATATAACACACTAATCATTGTAATCATTGTTTTCTGAGTACCATAAAAAAATTAATTATTGTCACATTCTGACACAAAGCATAAAAGCAATGAACTCCAACAGTAGATGTCGCCGTTCTACAACGTGAACGTGTGAAGAAATACAAGAAATACAAGAAATACAAGACAGCCCTCACTTTCTTTACGAAAGATTCGAAAAATTACAGCAAAATTCGACATCTTTTTTTTAGCCTTGGTAGATTGTTCAGATTTCATATGATACCAGAGTACAAACAATAGTCTACATTATGGATAGCATTATTATTCTTCCGTACTGAATGTATGCAGACTTGTCTTTTCACTGTCCACATAAGCAACAGATGTAGATCAAATGGATTCTTACAGCAATGCAGAAAATATAATTGCTCAGTTTAGCAGTTGGCATATGTTCATATTTATTCAGTAACATGCACACATAGTCAGTGTCCAGTTATGTACCAAAGGTCGATCTAGCCAAACTTTTTTTTGGGCTGTACTACCAGCCCAAATTTTTATATATTGGTCAATTTCCCATTCATAGATTAAACCTAGTCCTAAACTAAAAGAAACATTAAATGTAAAAAAAGTTGTTAATTGTTTGGTCATTTAGAACTAGGCTTAATCCATGAACATGAAAAGCAACCCATAGTGTTCAACATTTTAAACTAGGAGGCTAGATAAATTCCACAGTGTGTGACTGCTTTCAATGTAGAATTAATGTGACAAAATAATTTGATTCTGATGTCTGAATACATTACAGCTATAGCCTGCAAAGAAATGTTTCCATTCTTTCCATAGTGTGCATGAATTTCATAAATTCATTGTCATTGATTTAAAAAAGTTTATTTACACTGAAACATTATAATTTCACTTGGCCTTCATTTTTCTGTGAGGTATGTCTTCTCTGGATATACTATCTTAATAATAAGGGTAGACCCCAAAGATAAGACAGCAACTAATGTGAGAATAGACCTCAGGGCTTTGAACCAGCTGGGGTACGTGGGCAGGAGAGAGAGATCATAATGCAGAGCAACTCCGAGCCCAATGATCACCACCGTGGCTGATTGCGTGATGCTGTTGAAGAGCAAAGCTACCCACGCTATCAGAGAGGGCACAACACTGTTTGCCAGGTTCAACCAGTCGGGTTTGGCGGGACTACCCTCGGGTATAGAAAAACCCCATCGAGCCCCCCCGAGAAAAGACACAATAGAGGCTCCATATGCAACCTGTGCAAACGCCAGTTCAGGTACGTAGGCCTCGGTCACAGCCATAAACAAGGGAGCTGACACCAAAGGCACGAGGCCAGATAATCCTAGATACAGGGCTGGTTTTGGAGAGTTCTTCAAGTCTCTCATGTCATAGCGCAGCAAATCAAGGTCTCGCGGGGGTGGCTCCTCAGGATGTCGCTTCTTCTGCCTCATCGCCGAGGTGTGAAATGTCTGGAGTCTGAAGACTGAAGCCGATGATGGTCTCTGGGGGAACAAGCCACAAAAACCGCCTGGGAAGGCTGACCTCTCTGGCATTTTCCACAGGTTGGCCCGCTGCACACTCTGTAAGGTTAGGCAAAAAGGAACATTTACAATACAGGCCAATACACGACCATTTACATTGGTAGATTCTCACTGAAGGCATCAAAACTATGAATGAACACATGTGGAGTTATGTACTTAACAAAAAGGGGAGACCTGACCTCCACAGTCACCGGACCTGAACCCAATCAAGATGGTTTGGGGTGAGCTGGACCGCAGAGTGACACCTCTGGGAACTCCTTCAAGACTGTTGGAAAACCATTTCAGGTGACGACCTCTTGAAGCTCATCAAGAGAATGCCAAGAGTGTGCAAAGCAGTAATCAGAGCAAAGGGCGGCTATTTTGAAGAAACTAGAATATAAAACATGTTTTCAGTTATTTCCCCTTTATTGGTTAAGTGCATAAATCCACATGTGTTCATTCATAGTTTTGATGGTCTTGGAAATAAAGAAAACACGATGTACTATACATCGTTAATTAAGACAAATATCACTTGTGTTCCTGCCCTCTGCAACAGTTTCTTGAAAAGTGGTCGGTACTAGCCTAGTGGGTAACACACTCGCCTATGGTTCAAACCCCACTTACTACCATTGTGTCCCTGAGCAAGACACTTAACCCTAAGTTGCTTACTGTCCCTGTAACTGCTGATTGTAAGTCGTTCTGGATAAGGGCGTCTGATAAATGCTGTAAACGAAAGTACTACAATAGCTTAACTATTTGTGTAACCTGCCACCTTGCACGTAGGTCATGTTGATCACACTCAAAAAGAAAAGGGGGGATTAAACGTCTACGCTGGGCCTACCGTACAGCCGGCCAGAACGTGTCTTCTGACCACAGCAGACAGCATGTCGTTCTGCAAATCGGTCAAAGAGCAAAAAGAAAAGCCGAACAATTAACGACTTCTGACCCTCGAAAGCACGTTAGCCATGAAGTTAGCCACGGCGACACGCGTCTTTCCTGACAGTCAGCTACGGTCTCACTTTCTGGCGAAGAGCGTCACCAGGCTTGCGCGCCACACGACGACGCTGTCAGACGCCTTGAAGGAGAACAGGGGCGCCGTAGCGGTGCGCACACTAACCTTCCGGCTAACACAAGGTGCCAACGCAGAGGGTTCCGGTCTTATCAGATCACTTTTCGTGCCATTTGATTGCTGCTTTAATATAAATATTTATCCTGCCGTCAAATTGAAGTTATGCTGCAATTAATCAAATTATTAAATTACTGGATTTTAACTCCTTTTTTGTTGCATTATTTCGTATTATTGTGGCAGTGTGCACACCGAGCAGAACTTTAACGTCATCCTAACGCGTTCTGTGTTTTCTTTGGGTCGATGGAGGTCCAGCGTTCGTCTTTCAATGTAGGAAGCAAACCAACTGCGGACTTGAGCTCTGCTGGCATGAATTATTTTAAACTGGTGTTATCTAATAAAATGTACTTTTGTATTTAAGGTCATTTCTTACTGTACGTATTATTTCGTCATTATGATTCGATTTAAGATGACGTGAAATCCATTCAGTAGAATTGATAATGGTGAAGTGTAAATGGAAGGTTACGAAATAATTCAAATATATATATATATAGATATAGATATATATAGATATATAGATATATATATATATATAAAATTCATTTCAAAAGACGGAACATCGTTGTTCAAAACGGTTTCCTTTTATGAGAGACTTATACTTTTTTTTTTTTTTTTTTACAAGCGTGTTATTTCTGATGGCCCCAAACAACAGAATAAAAACAGCGCCGATGCGAGGGAGTGTTGTGATGCGTCCGTGTCGCTCTGCGATCGATTAGCGCGTCTGGGCAGAAGTAGACAGGAACAGCGCAGACTGGCTGACTGGAAAGTCGGAGCGAACGCGATCTCGGAACCCAAACAAATAAAAAAATTTTTTTTTTAATCCCCCGAGTAAGCCCGCTCTTCCCGGAGGACGCTCACAAGCTGACGCAGTTCGGTTCGCGTCGACATGGTGGCACTTGCGTTTTCTTCCTGCGCGGGACGGCCGAGTACCGAGGTATGTTTGCATCGAGGCATTTATCCCCTCTCTGCCAGTGTGGCTGTGGTGCTGCTAGGCAGCCATTTTGCGGAGGCTAGCGCCGAACCGCGAGTGTGCCAGAGGAAAAAAAAAATAAAGTAACTAATTATTTCGCGCCGTGACTTGCTTGATTTTTTTTACGCGTCGGCAGTGCGATAGTTTGTTTTACTTGGCTATTGCCGATAACGCCCTCTTTATAGGAGACGCTTACTTAAGGGGCTACGAGGGGTAAGTTAGCAAGTCGAATGGCCCGCTAATGTTAGAGATGCTCTATTTACCGTTAGCTAGTTAGCCACAGCGCAGGTGGGGGGTAAAAAAAAAGTCCATAAAGTTACGGCGTATTTTTCTTTTCACTCGGCGTTGGCTAACAAACGTGGATGTTTTCAACGAGCTCTTCAGAATCGAGTGTCCAGCGTTTTTGTTTCGACCCACCAAGGACGCTGCTTAGCCGCAGCTCCGTGCTAACGCGAGCTACTTGCGACTAGCGCCTCGGAAGTTTGCTCGTCCGCGCTAACTTCTTTTAAACGCAAAGTTCGCGCTCCCGCTGACGGAACGGCGAACAAGTGCATCCCGTCGTCGGTCCTTCGCTCGTTTTTTCTTATTCCTGTTGTCCAGCGGAAAGCTCCTGGCTGCGTGTAATTAACGTTTGTTAATTGAAAAGCGAATTAGCGCCGACGCGACTTGCGGGTGACTGACGGCACGTTAGCTGCCCATCAAGTCGTCAACTTTATCTTATTTTATTTTTATTTTTTTTGCATGAGGGGGGGAAAAGTCAACGTTAGACACGCGGCGAGACTGTGTTCCCGTTAGCCTTGCGCGGCTACCGTCAGGTGGTTGTTTCAATATTAGCTTGTCAAAAAAAATAATGTTTACATGAATATTACCGCTGCTAGCAGTTCACACCGGTAAACGCATATTTAATCGGTGCAAAGCACCCTTTACTCTCTGTCTGCCACGACAGGAATGAAAAGGAAGGCTCTTGTTTTTTATATTCTTGCTTTTGTTTCTTTCTTTCTAGTTGGTCTGCGGAATTGGCGTGTGAATCCTACAGCAGCACGAGTCGTATTTGTTGCATTTTTTGAACAGGCACATCCAGTGGTTTTGGGTATATATATATATATCTTTTTTTTTTTTCTTCTTCTTTCTTTCTTTTTTTTTCCACCGCTAAACCTGGATTAAAACTTTTTTTTTTTTTTTTTTTTTGGATGCTACGCAGTTTTTTCAGAGGACTCGAGGACTTAGCACTGCATGGGGAAGTCTTCAAAACCCTGCATCAGTCATAGGCATATTTCTCACCAAAAAAGCGAACTTAGCGCTTTATGAAGATTGCGCTGAATTAATGAACTGGATTATCTGTCAAGTTTTGGGGAATCAGAACGTAATACTCCTGGACTATTTGGAGAACCAGACGTAAAAGTTCTTCCGAACTGATCTGACGGCGAGCAACATGTACTTATGAAGATATGTCTGGACGTTTCAAGTTGCAATGTTTTGAGTTGTTCTTTTTCACTGCCTGTCCCGACACAATGCTTGTCATGCCATAACGATAAACTATTTTTGCTCTTGTGATGTGACTCTTCAGCATCTCACTTTTATTCAAACGGAACACCCCACCTGTTTTGATGAGGTGAGCATAGGATCCCCGCTAGACTCCACTAAAGGTTCTGTGTGGTACACCTCCACCGGTTGGTTTTCTGTGCTTGTCTGCGTACAACAAAAATGAATTCGTAGAGAAGCAGCAGAAGTGTCAAAGCAGGCACATTGTGCTGCTTCCACAGCCTTCCAGAGTTCCCAGCTTTGACTTGCTGAACCTGTAGAAAATCCCCAACATCAACCTGCATGCTCGCAAACATCAGCCTCTCTCCAAGTTTGAGGCTGATCAGGAAGAACAAGCAGTCAACTTTTAGCCATATCAGTCGCTCTACCTTCGCCACTCACCATACTGCACCAGAACAACTTGCTCTTAGTGGACCTTCTTGTTTGGCACTTGTTTGACCTTTTTGTTGAAGACGCTAGGCCTTTATCCACTGCACCATCCTGGAAACTGGAACTTTCCTGTGGCAGCAGCTGCAGATACTCCTGACCTGTAGGTTGCTTTTGCCAAAAAAAAGCATCTTGAGTGGGTCCAGATCAGCCTGCAGCAGAGACAGAAGCACAAACGGAGCGAGAGGAAGGTCACTGGAGTTCAGAGCCTAAGACTCTGGGGTAAGTGATCATGAAATAAATATGAATGTTATTATGGAGCTGTGACTGGTCAAAACTAAACTAATTACGAATTACAATTGTACATATTTGTTGCTGTGTTAATACTTTCTCTGCAATTGCCTGTGTCCGTTTTATATGCATCTGGTGGTGCCCTCCACATTATATCAGGCCACTGCTTCATTCAATTCTGCAAATGAGAATGAAAGTAATCATTTTAATTAGAGGCATGGAGCTATGCTGGATTGGTTTAGATCGATTTTGCTAATTTGAATTTAAGTGTTCATATTGCCTCCATAATGAGTTGTCTTGTGTTTTGTCAGATCCTGGCCATGAGGTTTGATGCCTCGATCCACTGACTGGAGACACTGGACCTAAATGGCGCAGCATGACTTTGTTCCTGCCTGGCTTAACTTCTCCACGCCTCAGCCTGCCAAGGTGAGCCTCTATTCATATAGCCTTTATATTGTAAGAGTCATCATGAAAGTGGTCGATCTGCGGTAGTTGTATTGTGTGTGTATGTGTGAGTGTGTATTGGACTACTTGCCACTATTTTATTCTTTTATTTTTTATAAATTATGTTTTTGCCCGTCAGTCCCCTGCAGCCAACCTTGAGAAGCATGGAGAGCACTTCCCCCGCGGAGACAGCCGGCCTGGAGTGAACCGCCGTAGGCACAACTCCTCTGATGGTTTTTTTAACAACGACCCTCTGAGAGCACCTTCTGGTAGTATTAGTTTATTGAATTATTTTGTCAAGAAAAATGTTGTCATTCGTGTGAAGCTGTTAAGTGCATATTTTCATTTTAGTTGTATTGATTCTCAGTTTTCTGCTCTCTAGGTGATGGGTGGCAGCAGCCCTCTCTACTAAGGCATGACTCTGTGGACTCTGGCGTGGCAAAGGGCAGTCAGGGTGGGCTGGGCACTGGGTCTGGGTGGAAGGAGACGCCCAACTGGCATGGCAGCTCTCGGAGCCAAGAGGGTCACCATCACCATCAAGGTCGCCACAATAAGCGAAGTGGTGACAGGCAGGGAGGACACAGGCAGCGCAATGGCAATTTCCACCCCCGTAAGGGAGGCTCCTTCCAGGACAGGTTCTCTGATGAGGAGCGGAGTGAGGACAAGCTCAAGTTTGTCGAAGAGGATTTTGTGAGTAGTTCCGTTAATATAAAGTGAAGGCATCTAATTTAATGGCCTATAATATTAATCATAACCAAAGACAATATCCAGTTAATAGCTGTGTATTTATGTATTTATTTATTTATTTATTCGTTCCCCTCCCTCTCTCCTCCTCTAGCCATCCCTGAATCCAGAGACAACCGGAAAGCCAGTGAGCCAGGCTCGTGCTGTGGGGACCCCTGCTGGAGTATGGGGTATGGAAAGCTGAAAATGTTTTCCTATGATGCTATTTTAAAAGCTTCGAGTAGTTCATGGGACCTTTCAGATAATGATTCTTGTCTTCTGACTATTATTAACTGATCTTTTTGGCAGCCACCTACCAGCTTAACTTTTTTTAAATGCTCTTGTGACTGGCAGAGAATCCCCCCAGTGCCAAGCAAGCGATGTCAAAGATGGTGGTAATAAAGAAGGTGTCAAAGGAAGACCAGAATGTTGCGTCTTCTGCTGGCTTTTCTAGCACTGGCCCCATGCCGACCAACGGCACCAAAGTATCCATTGCTGGGCCCAGCATGTACAAGAATCTTGTCCCCAAGCCTGCTACTGCGCCGATTAAGGTAAGGCAAAGTTCTGATGTGGTGCTTCATTGCACAGATTAAACGTGAATTAAAAAGTGAATTTTTGCGTTCGTTATTTTCTTCCAGCAGACTGGTCCATGGAAACCCAGCATAAGGGAAACTAAAACGGGTTTGCATTTCTCTGGTCGGGACTCAGCCTTCACCAGCCCTGTCTCTGTGACCAAACCTCTAACCCCTGTCAGTGTCCCTGTCCATATTGCCCCGAAGGAGGTGAGCATTCAGGCCAGCAAGGTAATAGAAGGAAGAAACTGTTCAGCCTTCTGCTGTTTATACTGTATTATGTTTTTCTGTTAAATGTTTTAAATCTATTATCTATGCACAGTTGTACTCATCAATATTGCAAGCTGTTAAACATCTTGAATATGCAATGTCTTTGCGTTTTGTTTTGTAAATGCACAAAAAAAAATCAGGATGTTAACCTGCTAGCACAGTTTGAATAGTGCAGCTTTTGGTTTAGTTATCACTGCCTGCATTGAATACAGACACACACGTGGTTAAGGTCATTATTTATTTGGTCAGTGATGTTGTCAGTTTGGCGTTTTTTCCGCCAATATGCTGGTCTCTGATTATCCAGAAGGAGGGGTTATACTGAGTCATTTCAATTCTGCCACCCATATGATGATTTTAATTCTTCTGGTACAAAAATCTTACATATGGCATCTTCATGATATTTAAATATATGTAATTCTCAAGGCTATAATAATTTGAAGGCTATGTGTGCTAAGTTGGCTATCTGCTTAAGACCTTTCTCGCTGTTGTTCTCCACCAGCCTCCCTCCAGCATAACCCCACCCATTGACATCACCCCACCCCGCCTCAAGCTCATGCGTCGCAGCACCGACCGAAAGAGTGAGTTCCTGCGAGGCCTGAAGGATGAGAGGAACGGAGAGGTGAGCAGCTGCCACAGCCCTGGAGTCTGTGCAGAGGTAAAGCTCTAAATTTGGTCCTGTGTTATATGTAATACTCGTTTATTGATATTGTCTAAAAACTAACAAATGCTCATCTAATACCCAGTGGTGGGTATTGCATTGGTGGCCTAGTGGTTAAGGAAGAGGCCCCGTAATCAGAAGGTTGTGGGTTCGAATCCCGAGCCAATGAGCTAAGCACTGTCCCCACACACTGCTCCTTGGGCGCCTGTCATGGCTGCCCACTGCTCACTGAGGGCGATGGTAAAAAGCAGAGGACACATTTCATTGTGTCAACTGTGTGCTGTGCTGCAATGTTTCATAATGACAATCCTTTCACTTCACTTAATTATGGAATGCACACACACAGATCAACACTTATTACTTAACTGAAAGATCTGTAATCTTTCAAATATAATCAAATTGTTCTATTCATTTATAATGCTTTTTTTTTTTTTCCCTCTTTATTTTAGGGTGAGGGTAGCACCCCAGAACCCAAGGAGTATAGTGAGGGCCATGAGAATGGAATCTCTCACTCCCTCAGTGATTCAGACACAGAGCACTGGTCCAGCTCTTTGGAAGCAGAACACAGGTGATTCACTTTCAACATACACACTTGTGCATGGAGTCACTTCAATGCTATTGGTTTCATTAATCTGCAGGCTCACTTTGTTTTTAATGCTTAGAAGTAATCTGCAATCTTTGCCTTGACAGATTACTGAAGGCCATGGGCTGGCAGGAGTACCCCGAGAATGATGACAACTTCCAGCCCCTCACTGAAGATGAACTTAAGGAGTTTCAGGCTAAAACTGAACAGGTACGACTTGTTTTCATTGAGATTCACAAACTGCTGCAGAGAATTTTAGGAAGTGCTTTATAGTCATTGTTTGCCTCTTTGGTGTGTTTTGCATGCAGCTGAAGAAGAATGGACTGGGGAGGAATGGGGTGCTGGTGCGAACCTGTGGGGTAGCCTTGACCATGCCCTGGAGAAACCCAGTGGAGGCTGGCCTGCAGGAAGGTTCTGAGTCGGAGACCAGCAGCAGCCAGACCTCTGATGACGAAGATACCTAACGTGGCTTTAAACACCTTTTCCTCCCAGTCAATATCAGATTTTTCTCCTTCATTACACTGTTTATTTAAAGAATAATGATTCATTCGCAAGGGACATCAATCATATTCCAGACAGAGCGAAAACATGGAATGGTAGCCTCATGGGCATTTCCACTCCCTCATTTTGATTTTGTCCCTCCCTCCTTTTACGTTTTGTTGTTCATTTCTCCTTTTCCTGGAACTTTACAACTGTTAATGGAGAGCCACACACCAGTTTTTTTTTTTTGTTTTTTTTTGCTTTGGGAGAACAGACTAACTCACGATAACAGCGACTATAATCTTGATTTAACATGAAAATGACTTCATCCGAATGTTCTGAAAAATGGCTTTGACACCTTTTTTGCGAAAACAATTCATAGCATTAGTGTTGAAATGAAACAATCATTGTGAGCCGTTTCTCTTGACGCTGCTCCCAGTCCCTCAAGGAACACAAGTCTGTCATCTCTGCAGCAGTGCAAAGCTAACACATCAAGAAATAAACCCTTTGTAAACTGTCAAGAATAGGAGCTTCTGAATCAAATGGCAAGAATCTGGTTTGAATGTAAATTGTGGTCCTATAGAACCCCTTCCTCAGATGATTTTCATGGTCAGGCATTGGGTATCCTTCGAAATGGACGTTACCCTGAACGTAGCACTCGTGGGATATCTTTAAGACCTGAATTTGGATTTTTCTGACTGGTCTTATGAGGGTGAAAATGCTTGATCGTCAATCTGAGCGAGCGATCTTCAGTGATAGTATCACTATGAATATGTACATCTTACGATATTGTTTGTTATGATTCATAATTAAAGCACACAACATGTCCTCTTCTTTCTTTAGATACTTGTGCTCCAGTAGAACGTTTCAAGTTCTTGATAAGCGTCTCCTGTGGTGAGCTTGTAAAAGTGTCTTTTTCTACGGTGTGAACACGAGCGTTCCTGCCACCCAGTTTTGAAGCACATTCACGAATTTCCACAGTGTTTGAATGTTGCCAGTAAGGGCTTATCAGCAGAAAAAAATTGGTTAAAAAAAAAAAAAAAAAGGATATATCTCACCACTCGGCTTTCCATCACAAGGGCATCTCTGTTCTTATCAAGTTCTTCCAACACTTCTCTGAAAATGGCAGAAATGACTGGTTGCTCAGACAAATGTGATTCCGCTGTAAATTGTTTCTGCTGCTGGTCTTAAGGTGTAACACCATATTTCAGAGATTGTTTCATGAGGGACTGCTTTTGTAAATTATGTTTTTTTTTGTTTGTTTTTTTTTTGTACTTTTTTCCCCACTGATAGGGTGTAGAAGCTTTATCACAGATTTAAGATCCTTTTGTTTTATTTTATTTTTTTTGGTACAGCTGTAAAAATCCCACATCAATAGTTTTGTTTGCATTATTTTGTTCCTGCAGCCTTGATATTCAGGGTGGATTGTAAAAAATATAAGAATAAAAAATTGTGAGTTTTGGAAAATTTAAGATTATTTTGATAACATTATTTACATCTTTGAAAAGATACGGTGTCATGTATGGGAGCTATCTATGAGATAAAGAGAAACAAACTACTGCATCTTGGGGAAAAAAAGATAAATAATTGTAATAAATATTTTGCATCAATTTGCCAAACATGTCTACATTTTCGTTCAATTGCATAAATTCACAAATTTCACTGTTTTATTGGAATAACCCTTTTGGCATAATCCTGCTTTAAAGCTTGAAATAGAATATGACCCTTGCCCAACCCAACTAGAGTTTCCATTGTTATTGATATAGAGATGGTTACCAACCAACAAACCCAAGCAGAACGTACCTTTGTAGCTACTTCGTTGCTAGCACTTGTTTCAGTGCAGTGAATGGTAACCCATCTTTTATTTAAACATTAAACGAAGGGGGGCATCTGGTAAGGCACAATGGAGAAACCGGGGGAGTTCACGTGCCGTGACTGCCACATGGCTTTCCACACTGCGGTGCTCCTGGACAAGCACCGAGCACGCTTCTGCCTTGGGAGTGACATGGGAGACCCGGTGGTATTGAGGCAGGGTCGTGTGGAGTACCGTGCACCTGAGACGGGGACCATGAGAGGTGCTCAACCCGAAACCAGGACCAGGACATCCGAACTTGTTCGTGTGAGATGAAGCTTCAGAAATTATAATTCTGGGTTTGCAGTATTATATGGTGAAGCTATATGTCCTTATTTGGCTATATGTTATATAGGTGTTCACAATAAAAACTTATTTGTGGAGGGTGGCTGATATGTGAGTGTAAATGATCATAAAGCAGTTAGGGTCTTAATTTTGATCACTGAGTTGCCCACTTGCCATGTACAGATCAGAGAAAGAACCACTGACAGGGGTCACCCTGATGATGAGTGTCCCCTCCCACAGAGGGACAGTGGACCCCAGGTGAAAGTGCCAGACAGTTTCACCCAAAAGAAACTCAGCAGACAGGTAACAACAACAAGCGATAACATGAAGGCAAATATGAAAGATTGTAACCGGCGTGTACCCTTAAGACACAGAATCTGCTTATAGTCCAGTTTAAACCACCTGACATTTGCACATCTTGTACGATGAGTCCCAGGATACGCCTGTTGTGCCAGAGCTCCTTCGGCCTCCTCAGAGTGAGAAGGTGCGACTGATATCAGAACAATACGAGAGGCAGCTGGCTCAGATCAGAGCTCACAACCATCAACTACAGCAACAGAAAGAAGGTAAGAGGTGCTGTCACAGCCAGGTTGTAGACTTTGCTGTCAAAAATGTCTCGGTTTACTCAATTTATATAACTCAAAGTGAACAAATATTAAAAAAATGATAATGATTTTTTTTTTCTCCTTGTGAGTGAAGAAATTGAGCAGTGTTTAGCTGCACTGACAGGTCTGGGCGGACCAACCCAGTTGGAGACCCTGCTTCATGAGTTGAGAGAGCAGGAGGAGAGAAACGGGGGCGCTCTACAGCAGATCAGCTCCCTGGTTCATGCCATGCAAACACACCAGGGGTGAGAGTGAAAGAGCAATAGATGATGATATAAAACCAAACGATTATTAATTTGGCCATTCCATGGTGTCTTAGGGCCAAAGAGGCTGATGACCCTCGTAATTCTCCTAAAGACAGAAGGATGCAAAATGTTGCTTTTGACCAAATTTCCTCTGTGGTCAGCCCTCTGTCAACCCAGATAAGGTGGGAACAATTTAATATTAAACAGCCAAGACTACTGCACCTTCTCCTTTCCTTTAGCTTTAATGCCAAATCCTGAATCATGGTCCTTGTCAAGCTCCAGATGTGTAGGCCTTACCAGTGGTTGTCATATCCATGTTGCTTTGTCAGGTCACTTGGAGTGGCGTACACGCAGTCAGGTGGAAAAGACCCAGCGGTTCTGGCACAGATGCACAGCCTGGAAGCCGAGGCGAACCTTTTGGAGCAGAGCAGGTCCAGTGCTGAGCGCAGAACCAGACAAAACAGTGAGTGTCCATTTACACACCCTGTGTGTATCAACATGATGTGTCGGTGTGCATGCTGGCTTATGTGCTTCTTAAAACACGTTTGCATGTTCTCTAATCACAATTAATACATCTAAATACATATTATGTTGCTAGGTAACGTCAGCTTAGCATTAGCAATAACTGAACTTGTCATTACACTTTCTTTATAATATTTGATTGTTTCACTGAATCACAGCTATATCATAGCACACAATTTGACATGCTTTCTTTTTCCAATTACTAATGCTACCCAAAAATGCACTGTCCCAGGATCAAAGCATCAAGGATGGACTATGGACACTAGGTTGATGGCATTGGAGAAGGATAACCAGCATTTGAAAGAGAAGATCGGGGAGAGAAGCCATACTGAAGGTGCAGCTGTTACTGATTTGCTATTATGGTAGTATATGGGGTATGGTCTTCATTGGCCATATGGCCACCACATGTGGAGCTAAACTGGCCCAAAGTGCCCAGTGGAATGAAGTTTGGGTCATCCAATGGATTTTGAGGCCAAGCGATTACATTTTGCACAGACACTTGCCAGTCGCACATTGCTTTAATAATAAATTGAGCGGAATCTGAATTCATGTTGATATTGATCTCTAAGCCAATCCCTGAACTTATGTACAGTGGTAACTAACACATCAGTATCCAACTTAATAAATCGCCTTCAGAAACATTTTGCCAAAGAACACACGTTCAGCTATATTGTCTTACA
Organism: Denticeps clupeoides; assembly: GCF_900700375.1. Classification (NCBI taxonomy): domain Eukaryota; kingdom Metazoa; phylum Chordata; class Actinopteri; order Clupeiformes; family Denticipitidae; genus Denticeps; species Denticeps clupeoides. Next base: position 8,426,177 of record NC_041719.1, on the reverse strand, counting down.
AGTTAAGAAAACAGCATTTAAGTGAAGTATTTAAATCTGAGGTTACCTCAAACCTAACAGTCCCCTCCCCACAAAAAGACTCGAGGTTGGTCGCTATCCAGACTGAAGGTATTGGTATTATAAACTGGATTGATGGATCCCTAATACAGGCCATCCAGTGCTTGGACCCCTTTATTGCTTTTTTTTTTTTTCCATTTCGTTTGGGCCACTTTCTGTTGTCAGACAACTGGAAAGACCAGCGCACATAGATGAAACCAGCATAAACCCCTATCAAGATGAATGCCGACTTCCTCTGTAGTCATTACTGCTCACAATGCCATTACAAATGTTTTAGTTGCTGCATTTTTTCTGAATAACAGGGCGTTGGTTATTATAACAGTGTACCACATCAGTGTAGTCAGACTCAATTAGTATTTTCATCATCTAAGTGATTATATAGGGAAATTGTTGTAAATGACCCTGTACCCCTGTAATTCCCTTAACCGGAACAGAGCTTCAGCTTAATCAGCAGCTGGCCAAACTGCTGGTTGAGATAGGATTCCTGCGCAGGGAGGTGGAATGGGGCAGAGAAGGATCCAGGGGGATCCCTCTTCAACCTCCTGCCACGTTTCCTGGGACTCGTCTGGATGGCTTGCTGGCCCCTATCTCTCAGGTGGGTTTGTGGTATAGATGTATTTACATTTATTCAACATTACAGTGTACTACTGAGCCTTTACATACTTAGGATCAGTTCAACGTGCCAGACACCTCGGTGCCAGAAAGGAAGAGTTTGGACACTCTTGGACCAGCACCATATGACCCTGTGTGAGTTTGTTCCCCAAACTCCACACACACAAGCACACTTACAATTTAAAAGATTTTATATTTAAATATTCATGAGTGCTCATCTGTCCCATAATTGTGTGAAATATTTTGTAGGGCTGGCTTCATAATTTTTTATGACATGATCCTGGGTGTGGACGCCAGCCTAACTCAGTTGTGTCTGGTGACTGGGCTCTACTCTATTGGACAGGAGATGTGTCGATCTACTGCCCTCCGACCTGTGCAGTGCCAACCTGCTGGGGCTTTACCATATTCTTACAGTCTGCCCCAGGGCAACTATGCCATAGTGTCCGCTAAACAACCTGCACCTAGGTGTGTAAATATAAAACATATACTATTACATTATACTGTATAATACATCACACATGTAAAATGTCATTTTTAATACAGTAAATAGAATCAAATTTGGTGAAAGTGACTTTCAATGCAGAATACAGCCCTCCCCTTCCCTGTCCCTTGTTGTGGAGGTCCATGCTGGCGGTGGTCTTGGCTCTTGTAGTCAGTGTGGTCAGGATGTCCAGCAGACGGTACCTCAGGGCTGGGCATGCCTGGAGCTTTTCGACCAATACAACCAGATTCGCAGTGGTTTTTGGAGAGTGCCTTTCCGTGTCCCACCCGTGAGGCCCTTGCTCACCGTTCCTGAGCTCAACTCAGTTCCGCAGGTGAGAATATTGTTCCGTTTGCATCTCACGTACCTAGACATGCACGTATATGTAATAAACACATGGTTTCGAATTGATTTTTTTTTTTTTTCAGCTTGGTAACACAGAGTTATGCCTTAGAGTGGTTAACAGCCGCGATGGAGACACCCAGAACTTTGCTAAAATAGGTCCAAGAAATGCTGGTCACTACAAGTACCCCACTGTGGTAGGTCAAACTATATTTACCATACACCAAAAAAAAAAAAAAAAAAAAAAAAATTTAAATTGCACCACTGTGGTTTGATTTTTCATGTGCTGTTTCAAACATCAGACCTTAAAATAAGCTGTATATTGTTCTTGTAGGATTCACACAATCAAGCACACCTGACCGAGCCACCAACTCTAACACCATTACAGTTCCCAGAGTTTTCAAACTCTGATCCTCCTCCAGCAGAAAGGCCACAGGAGAAGCAGTAAAGTTCTACAAACTTTGGTTCAGATAATATATATATATATATTTAGAAGCTCTTCTGTTTAATGAAAAGTGTTAGATGTTTATACATGTATGCATATCAGAATTTATATATATATGCACTGATTTAATACTCTTCTTAAACCAAATAACTATCCCTTTATGTACCAAGTGCAATGAATGAGCATGTATGTAGGAGTTACTCTGAGTTTGTATTTACATCATTCCTTTACCTGAGCAGCTCACTACAGAAACTGCTAAAACATTTTGCACAATCAGATCAGTAATGGGGTGGTATGAACCAGAAGACCCAGTTTCAAATCCCACTTACTACCATTGTGTCCCTGAGCAAGACACTTAACCCTGAGTGTCTCCAGGTGGACTGTCCCCTTCACTCGCTCTGGATAAGGGAGTCTGATAAATGCTGGAAATGTAAATTCAAACTTTAGCATGTTCAGTTGCTTATCCAAGAGACTCCTCGTAACTTACAGTAGTTATGATTGATTAATGGTTGCATTTTAGAAAATGTCATTTCATGAATGAGAAATCTCAGTGGAAACGGAAAAAATCCAAAACCACCTTTGGCCAGTAGTAGTATCAAACCCATATGTAGCTGAAATGACCAAGCTCACGAGAACCAGTGAGAGCAAATCGCAGTGAACAAGGGCGACAGTGGAACAGGTCAAGCTGGAATCAGATCAAAAATAAAATACCACCACAAGTGTTTACATTGCAAATAAGTGTTTATTGAAGTTCTGTATTACAATACAAAAATTGGTCTGAAAAATGATCATATTTACAAAAACTGGGAGGCGCATGCTCTGCTGGTTGGAAGACCTGTTGTGGGCTGAGAATGACATCATGCTGTGGTCTACAAGAGGAAGAATGCATAAATATTAACACCAGTTTTGACTAATAAAAATGACACTGGCATTTTGTTCAGAAATGACCAAAAACTGCTTCAACAAGGCCATAGCTTCCGGGATAGGACTCAAACCCTAACTTGAAGGAAGCCTTTAGCACCAGGACACAATCTAGTTGCCAGGTCTAGCCACATTGTCCGCACATCATTACGTCGCAGCTGGCTGAAGAATCAGTTGTAACTACAGGCTGGGTTCACCTCAGACCCTACTGGGCGAGGGAAAGAACAGTAAGCCTAACAACTCGCCTCCTGCTGCATTTTCTCCTGAACCCCATTGCCGTTGCTGGCTGAGTCTCCGTTGCCATTTAATGTGGCCTCCTGTTTGGCCTTTTTAGCTTCACTGTCCTTTTTTGGGCTCTCCTCCTCTGGTTTCCTCTGTGCAGGAACACAAATCAGGAGATAAGTATTACGCCTCCCCTCCTCCTATCTACATAACTACAAAGAATTACAAAAACACACAAAAAGCAAATGGCCAAGCACGCAAAAAAAAAGAATAAACCAGGGTGCCAGCTACAAAACCACATCACCAACGACAACAAGCACACAAACCTGATCTAGCAACACAAGCACATGCAGAGCCTACAGACTGGCAGGCAAAAACACACTCCATGCCTATGATTAAGATTATTAGGCTACCATCCACAGACATGAACTTTGAGTTCAAATAAAACACCTCTGGGGGGGCTTGAATATTCTGAAATCGGTTTCCAGAACAGACACTGGAAACATTACTCACCAGTCATCTACAAAAACAGGTCCGAATGTAGACGGACCACAAACCACTGTTCAGGGCTGTGCTCAAAAACTAAACTAAATCTAGTTGGTCAATACCATGTGATCCTGAAACCACAAGGTGATTATTGGTTAACTGGAAATCTGGCCTTTGCACAGGACCGCTTCGTGTGTATATTTGTGAAGCAGAAAGTTACTTACAAAAAAAAAAAAAATTTTAAATAAAATCAATGGTCATGTGGAAGGAGCCCAATATAGTCTCCTCTCATTCAACTCACCTTCTTTCGGACTAAGTGAGAAATGTCGGACGGTGGCTTAGAGGACGATGCGCAATCAGCTGGCTTGTCTGAAATCTGGAAGCACAACGGACTTCAGATATGTGGCTTTAAGGCATTTTTCCCCCCACCAAAACAGGACCACTTACCGGACCGGCTGTGGAAGATGACGCGCCTCCATTTTCCCCTGGGAACGAAGATGACGTAGATGCCCCACCCTAGGGGTGATTAAAAATGTATATTTAAATAAGTCAGGGGGAAGGAAAGTATGTGAATCCCATTAAAACCTTAACTCACCAGGGTCTGCTGAATGGCCTCGGATGCAGCAGCAGCAGTCCTCTGACTCTCCTTGGCATCTTCTACTTTCTCTTTAATGTCAGGCAACAGCTGCTTCAGCTCTTCAAGTTCGCTTTTCTCTTCCTTTGCTGCCTCTGCACCCTCAGCCTTGCTGATCACCTCCTCAAGCATGGCTAAAAAGTGGAGGGGGACAATTAAAATTAAAAGATCAAACTGCTCAGATGAATCATAGCAATAAAGAATGCATAAACGCCTATGCAGGTAGGTAGGAAAACAGTGATTTGTGAGAAGGAACTCTTTACCTAGGCGGCTCTCGATGACCTTGATTGAGCTACTGAAGTGCTCGATGGACTGTTTATACTGTCCCATGTAGCTGAAGGTTGTACCCAGCTGGTAGTGGGTCTCAGCCAGCAAGCGGCTGTGTGGGGGCAGGTGCTTCAGCTGCAGTACCAAGCACTCCTGGAAGTCCTCTAGAGCTTGGGCGTAGTTACCTGGAGACAAGGTCACTCAGTCTAAGACGAGACAAGAGACCACTAAAGTCAAAACCAGTCAAGTAAAGATTACCGGATTCAGCACCAACTTCCCCAAGTTTCAAAAATATCTGTGCAGTCATAAGTTGGTCCTCTTGGCTCTCCTTCCTGTATTAAAAAAAAATAATAATAATTATATATATAAAAAGTCTAGCAACAGAGTTGGAGAACCATGAATGTTCTGCTCGCCAATCCTACAAACCTTTTGTAGATGACTTTAGCAACTTCTAACATCTCCCAAGCCAACTGTAAGTTCCCCACTTCCTCTTCCTCCTCCTGTGCATTCATAGAAAACAGGTTAATAAGTGGGGTTGGTCCTTCTGGTTCATAAGTGTGTCTTACCCACCAGGCTACTACCATCCTGGAATTTCCCTGACCAAAACAACTCAATCATACCTTCTCTTCAGCATTTTCATGGTCATCATCATCGTCGTCGTCATCATCTGAACATTGAAAGCAGAAAATCAATTAGTGGCGAGCATGTGGTGGAGGAACATGCGTACGTACACACTCAGCCATGCATTAAATTGCTACGGAACCAAAGTGTCATGAACCCACTGCCCACTTGACACCAAAGTGATCCACCCCCAAAATTGCAAAGTGGTGTTCCCGCATTTCCAAAAGACCTGCCACAGTTGTACCTCCTCCCTCTTCCATCGGTTCATCTTCAACTGCATCATTTGCAGTCTCCTTAACTCCAGAGCTCTTCACACCATTCTCCTTCACATTTTCCTTTTCAACATCACCATCACCATCCTGGGATTCCTTCTCAGACACGCCATCACCAGCCAGGGAGTCCTTCTCTTCAGCAGCTTCAGTTTTATCCTTTGCATTGTCAGATTCTCCTTCCTGGTTAGAGGCCATTTTGCATTCAGACTGATCTTGAGTGGCTTGGTCTGCAAGGGACTGATCTTTCAACTTTTCATTCTCTTCGGACTCTGGATCCTTCTCATTCTTGGGTTCACTTTCAGCATTCTGTGCATCTGTTACGTCATCAGCCTCCTTGTCAACTTTCCCTTCATCTTTCTGTACTGAATCACTTGTGCCCTCCTTCTCTGCCATGGCCTCATAAACCTGTGTTCGGAGCTCATCCCTGGTTTCCTCTGTACCACAGGAACACCAAATAAAAACCATGTCTGATCCCAACAGACGTCACGTCAAACAAACATCCTGTTCATCTTATTTCAGTTAGAATTGCAGATATTGTTACAAACCGTCTAGGTTGTCTGCACTTTCAATTTTGGAATCGTTCTGTTTCTCGCCTTCTTCAGAGGACTCCTCTGGTACACCCTCCAAGGCATTTCCAAGAACAGTGTTCTCAACCCTACATAACAGACAACAGGCTCAGGCCTAGTATAAAACTTAACGTCAATCCTTTAAAAAAAAAAAAATAATAATAATGTTCAAACGGTGCTTCCACTAACCTGGCAAGGTCCAGCAGAGCCTTCCCACACAAAAAGAATGCTTCCCCACATTCATCAGCTGTATCACCATATTTCTCCGCCCTTAAAAAAAAAAAAAAAAAAAAAAAGTTCGGTATGACAAATACAATATATACAAAAATAAATAAATAAATAAAACTTACAGCATTCCACATGCATCCTGAAACACACTGACAGCTGATACAGCATCGCCCATAACCAAGTGCCGCTTTCCGGTGCCAATTAGCTTCTTGGCTTCTTCAAAAACATCGACGGAGCTGAAGGATGAGAGGCAAAAAGAGTAAGAGTACGATTTTATAAAATTAAATAAATAAAAAGCCCTTCAGATATTTACAATTTTTACTTACCCGTCACCAACAGCTGCCGTCGAGGAACAAGGCTTCTCATCCATGCTGAAACCAAATAAAAATAAATAAAATAAAAAAAATAAAAAGATTGTGTGTGTGTGTGTATATATATAAAACTAAAGCAAAATTGTATATACACACACTAGTATACTAGATGGGCAGGATAATTTGAGGTGTATCGGAATCCGTAGAGTACGAATAAAATAAAATTAGAAACTTTTTTTTTTTTTTTAAAGCCGAGGTAACCGAGAACACAGACCGAATCGCTCATGAGGTTATTTTGTTTTGACGCAACCCCGGTTATCCTGTAAAACACCGAATATTTTCTATGAGCAAAAACATGCATGTTTATCAAATGTTTTAACTCACCAGAAAGTGAGCGGTTCGAGGATATATATAAAGAATAAACTGATAAATGCTGTAAATGTAAACTAAACCCGATTACCTGTACGGGTTAAATGTTAGCAACCTGCTAAGCTAGCCGACCGGCTAACCGCGGCGGAGATGCGCGGAGCCATTAAAAGCCGAAGTCGGACGTTTTCCCGTCACGGAAGCGTGTACAATTTGGCTCGGCCGAGGCCAGCTGCTCTCCCGCCAAAGCGGGAAAGTTGAGTCGCTCGCGGCGGCAGCCGAGCCCGGCATCTCCGCCGCGGCGGCGGTCTGGCGAGTCGACGGCCGGGTCTCGGCCGGAACGCGACTCGGTCAGGCTCCTGTCACTGCCCCGCTCCGGTCGATCAAGTACTTTAGTGACGGGGAGTGTGAAAGGTTGTTCGGGGCTGGAGAAGAGAGAGCCTTACCACTCGGAGCTGGAAGGAACCGCAGTTTCCTCGGGCATCTTCACACGGACACGTCCGACAAGTGCTAGATGAACTCTGTGGCGCGGGGGGCAGGAAACACGCGATTTGTGCGGCAATCCGTAAAAAGATGGCAGGTTTGTATTCCTGCTCCTTCACGGCGTCTTTGTTGGCGCCTTTAAATACGGATACGAGCCTCACTTCCGCTGAACTCTCACCTCCCCGGAAAACGCGGGAGAGTTTCTTAAAGGGCCAGTACCGAAATCAAAGTTGTGTTTTAGGAGGACCTGATCCGATTCCTGTGAATGGAGTCGCAGAGAAGGATCTTGCTACACTGCCAGCTGCAGAACATCTGAAGGGCCGCTGTCTGCTCTGAACGCCCCCCAGAAAACCCTTCTGTCTGCCGAGGAATGTGTCTCCAACAGAATGGTTGGAAAATGTGGGCAGACCACAAATATGACCCTTCAAAATCATATACAGTACAGGCCAAAAGTTTGGACACACCTTCTCATTCAATGTGTTTTCTTTATTTTCGTGACCATTTACATTTGTAGAGTCTCACTGAAGGCATCAAAACTATGAATGAACACATGTGGAGTTATGTACTTAACAAAAAGTGGAGACCTGGTCTCCACAGTCACCGGACCTGAACCCAATCCAGATGGTTTGGGGTGAGCTGGACCGCAGAGTGAAGGCAAAGGTGGCCAACAAGTGCTAAACACCTCTGGGAACTCCTTCAAGACTGTTGGAAAATCATTTCAGGCGACGACCTCTTTAGCTCATCGAGAGAATGCCAAGAGTGTGTAAAGCAGTAATCAGAGCAAAGGGCGGCTATTTTGAAGAAACTAGAATATAAAAAATGTTTTCAGTTATTTCACCTTTTTTTGTTAAGTACATAACTCCACATGTGTTCATTCATAGTTTTGATGCCTTCGGTGAGAATCTACCAATGGTCATGAAAATAAAGAAAACATATTGAATGAGAAGGTGTGTCCAAACATTTGGCCTGTCTTTGAAGCAAAAACATGATGCAGAATCTGTTACGACACACACTGCTTCACTACTGAACAATGATTTACTCTGTAAACATGCTGTATTTATTACATTTCTTAAGCAATAAATCCAGAAAAAAGCTCATAAATTGTAGGTTCATGGAGCACATCGAGGACCTAGTGAGAATCTGTTACAGTGTATTTCAGGCTGAAAGTAAGCGTGCCATCTTCCTGGGGTTCAGAAACAGGACTGTGGACTCCTGATTTAAAAAAACTGCAGCCACACGTGACAACACTGAGGCTATACAGCAATCAGGCGTAACAATTTGAGCAAATGCTTCATCAAACACAATGGCTGTGTGAGGCCACCATGGGAGAAGTGAAGAGATCATGACCACAAAGGTGCTCCATTACAGAGATTTATGTTCCAGTGGATGAATTGAAAAAACAGCCTGTGAAGGGAAGCCTCACACGTTCACACCTCAAACATTGGAGGCATGTCACAGAAGTACCTCACTGCGCCGCCCACGATGAAACATCAGATAAAAGATTCTCAAAACCACATGTGAAATGGATCTGAAAAGATGACTTAGATGATTTTAAATTATATAAATGATCTGAAATATCATTGGTCAGCAACTTTACCTGATTGATTGATTGATTGCAAAAATGTGACTCCATAATGGTTAATACTTCAAAATGATAGGACAAGATTTGTGATTTGTAGTAAAATACATTTCCTAAAAGCAATTACATAAAAATTGTATTAACATGATATATCATCATCCTATTTAATTCCTATGTAATTAATAACTTGGTAATTAAATAAAATCCTTGACATGTACTGCTGGAACCTGAAAGCACCACCAAAAAAAAAAAAAAAAAAAGGAAGTAATGTGGACAAGTACAAAGTTTATTTTTGTAGATTACATGGAAAGGCACAAAAGCTGGCTCCAGAGATTCTTAGTAGGGGTCACTGAAAGGATAGTGAGGATGTCCCGCATCCCTTGGTACAGGCTTTCCATCAACCTGAAAAAAATAAAATAAATAAAAACCAACAGAAACATTGTAATGACCTACAAGAGAACATTTTGTTCTGTTCACACGAAGGCCGCAGCTTACTGTTATCGTTGGTACAATGTACCGCCAGCCCCTGGCCAGGGCTGTGATACTGTTAATCTCATCCGCCTCCAGAGTGAAGTCAAACACCTGCACGCAGAACACGAAAGAGTCGGTATTACGTGTTAAAATACTATGCGTTACAATGTACAAAAAATTAGATATCTACCTGAATATTCTCTTTGATTCGGGACTCAGTGACGCTCTTTGGAATGGTTACTACCCCTCGCTGAGTTTGCCACCTGTGGGGAAAGAAGGCCTGCATGACATCGCCGCGTGCACTACGCGGTCCCTCGAAAACATGCACTTCAAAACGAGCCTCAAAGTCGCAAGGTTACCTAATGATTATCTGTGCGGGTGTTTTGTTGTACTTCACGGCCAGAGAGGCAATAGCTGGTTCATCAAGCAGGACGGGCTCATCGGGATGCTTCCAGGCTCTGTCTGGAGACCCGAGGGGACTGTATGCCGTCATCACCAGGCCTCTATCTCGGCAGTGAGTGAGCAGCTCCACTTGGGCAAGATACGGGTGGCTCTCCACCTGACACACAGTAGCTCAGTATCAGCACGCCTAAAATGGCATATGCTAAATTACGTACGGTTATACACCGGGCGTATTCAAAATATGAACATTCCTCACCTGCAGCACGGTGGGCTTGATGGCAGCAACCGATAACACATCATCAATCTGCCGACTATTGAAGTTGGAAAGCCCTATAGCTCTCACAAGACCTTTCCCCACAAGCTTCTCCATAGCAGACCAGGTTAGTTTGTAGTCAATGTCGTCATAGAGAAGGGTGCCGTCCTCCTTTTTTGGGAAGGTGCTATCTCCCCGTCTGTCAAATTGAAATAAACTTTCAACCATGGCTATGAAACAATGTGATGCGCTTTATATGGAATTCTACAACTGGTCATTTTGCTTTAATATTCATAAATATTAAATTACACAAATAAAGAAAATGTATAAATACAATGATCAGTCCAGCAGATTCTCTTTTTACGAAATATGGCCACATCAACTTATCCTTCTGTAGTTCTGCATCAATGCAGTGTTTTACATTATTACTTTAGGAGATCTTTATAAACACCACCCCACCACCATCACTAGAGATAACTCACTGGAAGGCATAAGGCCAGTGAATGAGGTAGAGATCCAGGTACTCCAGCCTCAGGTCCTTCAGGGTCTTCAGCAGAGCAGGCTCCACATCTTCAGGGTGATGTTTCGTGTTCCACAGTTTTGAAGTCACAAACACATCCTCCCTCCTCAGAGTCTAGAGGGAATGGCAATTCACAAACGTCACACGATTGTTCCTAGGAAGAACGTTTAGAAGACGCCAGTGCGCTGTATAAACAGTGTCAATATTGCTGACTTACTTTCTCAGGGCCCAGGGTCTCCTGTAGAGCTTCTCCAATCTCCTGCTCGTTGCCATAGATGGCTGCACAATCGATGTGCCTGTAGCCCGACTGCAAGGCCCATATCACCGCCTGCTTCACCTGTCATGGCACATGAAGTAGAGAAAAGGATAGAAACAGAGGCAAAGCAACGAAAACAAATACTGATTGACCTAAATTTCCCCCCATGAAACAATGTCGAAAGAGACTCCCAAAGTTCTCGGAGCAGCATCTGTAGATCATTCATTAGTTTACGGAATTGGGAGAGACCAAACTCCAGTTCTTGTAAAACACCTCTGGATATCAGCAGTTTTTCTCTGAACAATTCCAGAACTATTCTGCTTCTGAACAATGAATTACTTTTGGCAAGACGAAAATAATAATATTATATAAGTATACTATATATAATACACTATACTACATATAATAGTATTATCATGTATTAGTGTCAGTATGAATATTTAATTAGAGACACAGTAAATGAGTGAATACGTGGATGAGTAAAAAGTAAGCGCACCTGTCCTGGTTCACTTTTCCACGTTCCCAGACCCAGCAGGGGCATCTTTCGCCCGGTGTTGAGCACGGCGTAGTCGCCCATCCTTGCCCGGTGCAGCTGCAAAGCAAGAGCGGACTTATGACACCGCAACTACATTTGAGCGCCATTAAAACCTGGACGCGGCAGACCAAGGCTCCCGTGAAATTTCTGCTCTGTTTTTTTTTATATCCGCACACGTGAACGTTCTGGCATGGCGACGCTTACCAGCACTCGGCGGGTAAAGACGAAGAGAGAGGAGGAGGAGGAGGAGGAGGAGGTGGAGAGGAGTAGTCGCATCGCGCGGCGAGCTGGGTACTTACTCGTACTTCACGGCGATCACGCGTCCACGTCGCAGTTCGTGGGTGCGGATCTAGGGAAATGATACATTATTCATCTTTTATGCTCGTCCCCCTTTTTTTCTTTTTAACCACCCTCCTTTTTTTGTCGTTCGCTGACGTTTCCGCTTCCGGCGTGTCGCGTGACTTAGCGTCGATCTCCAAACTAACGGGATAGATGGAACCGCGTATGAAATCCCACTGAAAACCGCCGAGCTGTGTTGTAAATCTACATCCCCCCTAAAATACATTTACAGCAAATCATTACATCACATGACACTATAGACAACTGAACCCATCATGCCACCTGAAATCAAAACGTTCTTCTACTCTGAAGTAATTGCACATCTGACTGACATCTGGGGAATTTAGAGACTAGTCTTCAGAGCACATTGCACTCTTTGTCATGTAAATCCTGAACAACTTAGATCTTGTGTCATGGTCGTAACGTGAGAAGGAGGCAGTAGGCACAAGTGCTTTGTTTTATTTTGCACACACGATCAATCAATCAAGACTCAGAAAGACACAGATGAGTCCTGGAGTTCAGGAGCACTGGGCCAAAAAAGGTGCCCAAGTATTCTGGCTGGGCCGCACGCAAGTCACATAAGCCAAGTCCTCTGTCCATTAAAACATAAATCTTACAATGGACACTTCTCTCTCTCGCCAAACCCAGCGGTCATTTTCTGAACACATGACATCTGTATAATCACCCTGTTCGTTTGCACACTGTAATATAACAGACCACCCAGCTCCTGGTACAGGTTATATCACCTCGACTACTGTAATGCACTTCTCAGACGTCTCTCAGTTTCTGAGGACGACGCTTATCAAGACTCTTCTCCGTCTTGGCCCCTCGGTGGTGGAATGAACTTCCCCTCGAGGTCAGAACAGCAGCTTAAGACCTTCTTCTTTAGAGAATACTTAGACTAACTTGTAACTTTCTTATAGTCTGACTTACCTAAGGAAAAACTACAACAAAGTGAATTGTATTCCTGGTTTGAGTCCTGGTGAACTCATTACTTCATTGATGGTAACATGAAAGCACATTGTAAATTGCTTTGGATAAGGACATCCAAAAAGAGTGGTAGTAGCCTAGTGGGTAACACACTCGCCTATGAACCAGAAGACCCAGGTTCAAATCCCACTTACTACCATTGTGTCCCTGAGCAAGACACTTAACCCTTAGTTGCTCCAGGGGGGGACTGTCCCTGTAACTACTGATTGTAAGTTGCTCTGGATAAGGGCGTCTGATAAATGCTGTAAATGTAAATGACATCTGCCAAATGCAAATGTAAATGTACAGAGGGACTTGTAGTCCTGCAGCCACCTACCTGAACTCAATTATAAAGGCTTCTCATCCACCGTGATCTTCATGCCATGTCACCTGACATCGCCGATATTTCAGACCTCAACACACACATGATTCATGTCCCCATGATTTAAATAATGTACCGCCAGTTCTGATCACATTTCAGTAGTGGAGAGAGTGTTCTTACATTTGCACATTTTTCATAAAACACATTAAACAACAATGAGATGAGAACTGATATCTGGTCACACTTTATGGACATTTTTTAGCTATGGTACATTTGGCTAGTCATCAGCAGGTATGATTACAGACATATATCATTACCACAAACATTGGGGCAGTGGTGGCCTAGCTGTTAAGGAAGCAGTGTATCACAATGACAATCACTTCACTTTTACTACACTGACTTCTCTCTCAGAATCCTTGACACTTCCTCATTTATCCACCTAAAACAAAAGAGCACTGTATTTTGCGTTATGAATGCACTTATATAATCTGCTGAGGTGTCATGGGAAATGTGCCTTGCCTGGGTGACATATAAATAAAGGACTTGTGTCAGACCCCTTCATCTTTCCTGCTGCTGCTCCTACAACAGAAGAGGCCGAAAATGAAGCTGGTCATTATTGCCTCATTAATTGGCACCTTGTTAAACACAGGTACAATTTAAATAAGATCTCAGCACCTTCAGTGATGAGATGTATCTTTATGGAATAATTTGTTCTTGCTCTGCACACAGCTCTTGCCCTTCAGTGCTTTTTTTGCGAGGATCCAAGGGACCCAGGCTGCACCAGCCAGAAACTGGTCACCTGCGATGCTGGGCAGGTGTGCACCACTAATACTAGCACTCCACAGGGCTCAGGTCAGTGGCAAATGCATGTTTTACAGGTGGAATGGAAATATCGCTTTATTATCTTATACCCACATGCTCACGTATAAGTAAAAGATGTATAAAAACAGACTGAATGTTCTTGTTTTGAATATTAATTTATTTTTCCCAAATCTACTCTTTTCTGTTTTCTTAAAGCAAGCAATATCAAACGTTTTTCTATTTCCATTACCATCACGATTAATTTTAGGAGCAACAACGTGAACGCTGGAGGTATGCTAAAAATATGTACATTATTTTGGTTATTTATTGAATACTGTGCGAGTAGTTATTTTCCTATGATGCTATATTACTTATATTCTAAGGTCACAACTTCATTGTCAACAAGGGCTGCCTAAATGAGAGTCTTTGCGGCCTAGATGACTACCAGTCGCCCTCCCAAATGTCTTTAAACCTGGGCTACCGTAACTTCACGTCTACATCTTCATGCTGCAACTCAACTGGCTGCAACGAGACCCCTTTGCCCTGTAGGAAATATAATATTCAATATGAAACATTCAAAAAGCCTTTATGTGTGCGTTTGACAGTAAGGACATTTTGTAATTCTCAGCTCCCGTCGTGAAATTGACCAATGGACTGCAGTGTGAGTCCTGTACGGATGAACATGATCAGGTCTGCAGCACTGTCCTGCCCTGTGTGGGAACTGAGGACCACTGTGTGGACGATTCAGGTACTCCACATAAATCAGAAGTGTCGGCGTCATGGCAACAGACGCTCATTCGTCTCACCCACCTCCTGTGTCTTCAGTGGTGGCGCTGTCCGGACAGAACGTAACGCTGCGGGGCTGTGCGTCCGGAAAAGTGTGTGAGGTGAATCATCTGCGGTGCTGCGAAGGGAGGCTGTGTAACAGTAACAGGGTGTCCCCTGTAAACGCCGCAGGCCAGTTTGCTGTGGTGGGACGCCTCCCCCTGCTGTGGTGTCTGATGCTCATCGTCTCCCAATCAATGCAAATCAATGCGTGAACCACCATGCACGCTCAAGCCGATATCAGTGATTCTGTGTGATGATTAAGAATGCTTACTGGATGCTTTGATGTCTATAATGTGTAATGCCTATAATCTCTGTAATAAATCAGAAAAAATAAATTGTGTCAAAAATAAAATGTCAACGTAACATGTAATTCATCAAATAAAAAATGAATGAAAATGCTGTTTTGGCTGTGATGTTTTAAGTCATTTGACAAAAATGCAGGTGTCAGCAGATGACCTTCCGGAGCACTTTCAGCTTTAGTTTTTTGCCTTTTTGGCAGGAAATCTGTACACCGGACACAGGTCCTTCCACATCCACGCTTGGATTATGCCGCTTTAGCAACACAGTGACAGAAGGGCTGTGCACTGTAACGTGTTTACAGCAAGACTTGCAGCCTGTGCCAAATCAGCAACGGGACGCTTCATTCTAGCCATTAAAAACCACAAATGAAAACTCTACAGTAATGAGACTGAGAGGCTGTCTTCCTCTCCGGCGCTCGGTCCTTATCCTCAGGAAACTGAGGTGCATCAAGGGTCGTCCATGCTGTGCTGAGCGGATTCATACTGTGTCCTGGCCTTCTTCTCTCCACCAGCGAGAATCCACAAGGGCTCTTCAGATCTTGATTGGCATGCCGTACAATGTGTTCCAGGGTGAGTTTGTCTTAAAAAGTCTAATTTTCATATACTTGATGTTTGTTTCGGTACGAAACATTTCCCGTTACTTAAGGTTTTTGTGCGTCTACTCCAGTGAAGTTTAATTGCCACACACATTGCTTCATCACTGGATAGTCAACCAAGGGAAGTACAACATTTCATCACTGCAAGTGCTAGGAGGCAGCAGGCAGTGGAACTTACAGGAAATAAAAAGTGGCATGCCGCATGGCGGACATCTAGGATCTCTTTACACACTACAGAAGCCACGCCACAGATCAAATTGCATGGACATGTTCTTCCTGAAGGCGCTGCTCCTCGTCTTTCTGCATGGATTTCCAGGTGTGCTTTTGACTTACACTGATCTCACAGAAACCGGTTACTTGGCAACGCAATGCAAAAATATACAGCTTTAAGAGACATTTTCACAATTTACAGATGTGGGTCTGTACAACACCTCTATTCACTTTAATTTGTTCAAAATATGCACAGAATTAGGCAATTATGTTGTTTGTGGGTTATTTAGCTCCAGGGTTAAGGAAATCTAATCCTCTGATTAGATGATTTGGGAAAAAATATTTTTACATGAGATATATCTCATTTATGATATATCTAGTTTCAGAAATTTTACAGTAATTTCTGCATACTGGTACTATTCATTTTATGATATAAAATACACTCTTTTGTGTACCACTTTGTATTTTGAAGGTTCGTTTAGCTTGTGGACAGTGTCCAAAGTGGCAATGCAGACCGGAGGGTCTGTCACCATTCCCTGTCACTACCACCACATGTACAAGGACGCCGTGAAGTACTGGTGCAAAGGCAAGGCCTGGGCGACCTGTCTGGAAATAGGACGCCATCCCCTGAAGGGTCAGAGGACCAGGTTTCTGGTCACAGACGACCCGACTGAGCTGGTCATCACCTTGACCATGAGGAACCTACAGGTGAGGGATACCAACCGCTACTGGTGTGCGGTAAAACTGGGAGGGTTTATGAGACCGGACGTGAGATCGTCCTTTACGCTTCAGGTTACTGATGGTGAGTAGACCCCCAGGAGTTTATAAAAATAGTAGTTACAGTTTCAACTAAAGATTGCATTGCTGCATCTGCCACTTATCCTCATATTTCCTTGATTAAAGCTGTATTGTTTGTAGTTTGATTTTAGCATAACTGAAATTACTCTGTAATATTCTTTACTCATTTAATATTTTTAGATGATTCCATTAGGAATTATTAAATGCTTTGAAAGCTTTGTTCATACATTTCTGCTCCTAAGTTTTACAATTTAGATTCGTGTCTCTCAGTCCTGTTCTTGGGTGAATGAACTGGGTGTGAATTGGAGTGATAACCTTCATCATGCGACCATGCACTGTGATCAGATCTTCCAGCTCTCTATGTCAAAGACACAATGATGCTTGCTGAAGTTGGGACAAACGTGACCGTCACTTGTCACTACAGCAACAGTCTGAAGAGCAGCGTGAAAAAGTGGTGTGAGAGTGGAGACCTACACTCGTGTAAGATGACGCAGAACTCGGAGGCCTCTCTTGAAATAGCTGATGATGGCGAGGGAGTTTTCACTGTCACCATGATGGAAGTGCAGAGGAAGGGCACTGGCTGGTACTGGTGCTCGGCTGGAGACATCCAGGCTCCAGTGCACATTAACGTCACACAGGGAGCACAAAGCAACACTGCATGTGAGTTAGTCCTTAAGCCCGTTTTCAAATTGTGTGCATGTTCGGTCCAAAAGGAAATGAAGACTCTGGTTTTGGAATGTGTATGCACTTAAATTCTCCATCCATGGCCTAAATGAAGGCACAGAGATAAAATATCGGTTTTGTTCAATTAAAATTTCAGCTTCGACCGATGCTTCCCCAACTTCATGGATAACTGGTCAAAGCATGAGCCCAACAGCAGCTGTTTTAATTCAAACTACAGACACTCAGCAAAGGACGACCTCCATTCTGGCACTGCAGTCTACAACACTTCCAGCAGCGTCCCTTCAGACACCAGGATCTCCATCTGCCTCAGCCAGCCTCCAGCCATCAACATCTACAGCTCTCAGAGTTCCTACACATCAAGCAACATCTTCAGGATCATCATCCTTGACAGCTAGACCCTCAGACAATTATACAATAAGCATCAGTAGCCATAGGTACGTTACTCTGTGATTTTGAGCTGTAGCTTGTATTTCATTGTATACAAGTTGTCCAATATTACAGGGCCTGTCAAAGCCAGGCTAAATAATGAATAAATGGTGTCGTTGAAATGCCAATAAATGTATTTTCATGCTTCTATTTATTAAAAAAATATATTTTTTGAGAAACGTTTGTTTAAATAGCTGATTTTCTGTTCATTTACTTTAGACCCATAAACTGGCACCTAGTAGTGCCATCTGTTGGGACGGTGTTCAGTGTGGTGGTTGTGGTGGGGGTCTCGTGGAGATGCTGGACAAATCACAGTAAGAGCATCCCTAAATTTAAAGCATTGCCGAAATTTCATCTGGGCATTTAAATTTCGCCATAGTCTGTGTCCTGACTTTATGAGGTCTCTGTTTTCCAGAAAGAGACCTTGTGAGGACAGCACTGGACAACATGACAGATGAAATGAGTGTGAGGTTACAAAAAGATTTTTGTGAAATGGTCTGAATCAGCACTGTGTAAACATTCATATGTCAAAAGCTGATATTAATATTCCCAGACATTCTGCAGTCCAATTCAGCATATCTGTAAAATATTTTCTGTGTTTTACAGCTCGAGGAAGACATGGAGGAAGAATTTCAAAACACCTGCCTCCTTCATCATGATATAGAAAACCAAAATGATCTGTCGGTGTAAATGTAAAATAAAATCTATTCCATATTTACATTGTGTGTCTTTAAATGCAGATTATTATGTTATGTTAAACATTGTAAATTAGAAAAAAGGAAAAAGTACATTTACACACAAACAAGAGTACACACAAACATTTGTGGACAAAGAAACATTTATTAAACAGGTTAATATACAAGTTATTATTGTACAGAAAATAGCATCAGACTCATGGGAGGCCAGAGGTCAACTGCCCCTTTCCTGATGTGCCACATGTTAATGGAATTCAGCATTGCATTTTGGGAGTTAAAGCCCCCATAACTTTCCAAATTACAACCACACACATTTCTGGTGCTCCTTACTTTCTAGGAGCTCAAAAATCGCTGCAAAATGGTCTTAATGAATTGCAGGTCAATCTTTGAGGAAGTTGAAATGTTTTATTACAACATACTTTATTATAACATACTTATTTATTCTGTTACATTTTACTTGGCAGATAACTTTCTTTTTTTTTAATAAACAATTAAATGAACATTTAATGAACATTTTCCAGTATGTTTTAATTACATTAGAAATGGTCGATAAAAGTAGTGTTCACGGCACAGAACCGATGTTAGTGTAAATACGACCCATGCAGTTTGCAGACTATAAAGACGATTAAAATCGGAACTGTGTCACACATGAAGATTGAACTATGGACTACATCCTGCCCCCATCTTCCTCCGGACTAAGATGGTGCTGACCTAAAGGTGTTATTCCAGCACCCACAACATGAAATTGAAACGAATAAAAGGCTGCTTCTATATTGACAAGGGATTAGTGCAATTCTCTTGGCACATGTTGCTGTTTTTTATGTGGCTCTATAAAATTCGAGACACCCACCATCCCAGCCAGGAAACATGTAGACGCCACTGAACGAATCATGCAGCTTGGCTTGGATAATTGGGAATGAAACTGCAGTCTGTGAAAGTCCCCTCTGTGTTCCCAGTGCTATAACTGGATGAAATCTGACCCAACTGTGCTATTATGCATTCAACATTTATAAAGATGACCTTCAAATTCAAAACTGTAAAAAATAACAAAAGTACTTTAGAACTGTACAAGTTTAAAAAAGATCAACATTTAGTTATACACATTTATATGACAAAACAGTTTTACTTTATTATTCCTATGTAGAAAATAATAAAACTGAATGCAGTATCCCCTTTCTTAAAGCTAAAATAAGAACAATAAAAAAATGACACTGTTCGACACTGCAAAAATTGCTCATTATTGTTATAATTACTAGAGCTTGTTATGTGGACGCAACACCATATGCAGTGAATGCACTGGAACGATAAAGTTTTAAAGTTGTCTAGAACTCATCTTTCAAACAAGGCAGCACTAGACTGGGTTCAGCAAACTGAAAGCAGAACAGTTTAAAAAAAACACCACCATGCAGTTGCATCTGCAGGGTATGTTTCATCGTATGAGTATGGTACAGTGTTACTACACAGCAAAGCCATGACACCTTAGCAGTAAGGATGTGAGACCACTAGGTGGCAGTGTTGCATTTTTTTGTGCAAAAAGAAAAGCTCCTAAACTCTTAATAGGCAGTAAAGCACAGCTTTAGCTTGAGAGTCACGACATCGGCTACTACTGTGCTATCTTTCATTTTTCTGGAGATTAATGGAGAGACTTATACTGGGAATAAGGTGCCCTCTCTGCTGCTCCCTGGCCTAAATCAAGACAGTCAAGACAGGTTTGTCTCATGGGATGTCCCTTTTGTGCTTGTAGAGGGACAACGTGATTCAGCACGAGTCCATGCGTGCGCGGCTCTTGTCTGGAAAGGGAATACTGCATTGCCTTGAGTTAGTGAGATCCCTATCGTTATTCCAGCGCAGATCCGGCTCTGACCCCCCGAACACCCTTTCCCACTGTGGCCCACCCTGTCTCCCCCTATAGGCCCTCTTTGGGCGAGGAGGGGCTCTGTGCACCAGAGGACGTTTTGAGAGAGCCCAGAGTTTTGCTGAACCAGGAGTTTTTGGCAGCTTGTACTTCATTCATCAACACGCCCCTTTGGTGCTCCAACTCCTAAAGGGTGGTAAACGAAACACAGACAAGTAATTCACATTTGCAAAGTGAAAATAACTTCAACGGGTTTAGCAGAACTGTGTTTGACTGAATTATTTGTACACCAGTGCAGTTGCCAGTGTGTGTGTGTGTGTGTGTGTGTGTGTGTGTGTACATACAGTACAGGCCAAAAGTTTGGACCCAACTTCTCATTCAATGTGTTTCCTTTATGTTCATGACAATTTACATTGGTAGATTCTCACTGAAGGCATCAAATCTATGAATGAACACATGTGGAGTTATGTACTTAACAAAAAGTGGAGACCTGGACCTGAACCCAATCGAGATGGTTTGGGGTGAGCTGGACCGCAGAGTGAAGGCAAAGGTGCCAACAAGTGCTAAACACCTCTGGGAACTCCTTCAAGACTGTTTTCAGGTGACGACCTCTTGAAGCTCATTGAGAGAATGCCAAGAGTGTGCAAAGCAGTAATCACAGCAAATGGTGGTTATTTTAACAACATTAGGATATTTACATTTACATTTGCAGCATTTATCAGACGCCCTTATCCAGAGCAACTTACAATCAGTAGTTACAGGGACAGTCCCCCTGGAGCAACTTAGGGTTAAGTGTCTTGCTCAGGGACACAATGGTAGTAAGTGGGATTTGAACCTGGGTCTCCTGGTTCATAGGTGAGTGTGTTACCCACTAG
Source organism: Denticeps clupeoides (assembly GCF_900700375.1). Taxonomy (NCBI): domain Eukaryota; kingdom Metazoa; phylum Chordata; class Actinopteri; order Clupeiformes; family Denticipitidae; genus Denticeps; species Denticeps clupeoides. Next base: position 8,405,150 of record NC_041719.1, on the reverse strand, counting down.
GCTACTACCACCCCCTATAAAACATGTTTTCTTGTTATTCCACATTTTTTTAGTTATGTACATAACTCCACATGTGTTCATTCATAGTTTTGATGCCTTCAGTGAGAATCTACCAATGTAAATGGTCATGAAAAAAAAAAAAAAAAAAAAAAAAAAAAAACACATTTAATGAGAAGGTGGGTCCAAACTTTTGGCCTGTACTGTGTGTGTGAGTTTGTGTGTGTGTGTGTGAGTGAGATTTAAAGATATATTTATAAAGAAGCAGGACCAAAACTGGAGGTGAGGGAATCAGTAAAGAGGTGTCCAACCTGAATTTTGCACTTGGCCTCCACCAGTTGTAGTTTGGTCTGTGCAAGTTCCAGCTCCATCTCCCTGAGCTGGGCCTTAAGCGAGTCCTTCTCCTCATCAAGATCCGAGTTGCGGTTATCCCGGCTGACGGTGGGAAGCTGCAGTGGTCCGTCCTTACTGAACACCTCTCTGCAGCGCTCACAAGCCATCACCTTACTCTGAACAGCACAACCGAACACCAGTTAATGCGGCTTTACTAACACTCAGACGCAATCATGAAAATATCTGAAAACAGCTGCAGCTTGACTTAAATGTTCAACGAGTATGAATTTAAAATAATAAAATAAAATAATAATAAAAAAAAAAAAGAGTAAGGATGTGATGTTCTCGTTTAGCATGCTAACCATATGACCAAATCTTAGAAACCTTTAAGACTTTCATCATTATAGTCTCATGGCTATAAAGAACTAAAGACTGTGGCAAGAAAAAAAAAAAAAAAGTGTCCAGTGAGCCCAACCTTGATGATGTCCAGCTCCTCTTTAGTGGCAGCCTGCTGCTTCTCTAGTCTGGTGCTGAGCTGAGAGCATATCTAAAAGGAACCACAACAAAGGAAACGATAAGAACAAGTTTTCATCTCACAAGTGCAACCTTCGCTGGGCACGATTTCGGTTAAAGCGGGAACGAGGGTCAGACCTGCTTGTACTCAGCGATGATGGCTGTAGTCTTCTTTATCTCTGACTCTGCCTTTTCCAGCTCTCTCCTGAACACTTCCTTCAGCTGAGGACAAGTGATAGAAACGTCAGTTGCATGAGATCTACCAGCATCCAGCTAAAAAACTGAACTATTTCAATAATAATTCTGTATAAAAAGCGATTGTGCTCAGGAGACCAGAAGTCTCTCAAAATGAAACTTCCTCCATGAACCTGATGTCACGTGATGTGAATCAGTGAGTCTAAATAAAACAATGCACTCGTACCTGTGCCGTCTCCTCCTCCTGTCTCCTCTTCTCTTCCTCCGTCTCCACCAGTCGCTGTTTGGTGTTCAGCAGCTCTTTGTTCAGCATGTCAGCTTTGTCCTCGGCCTGCAGAGATACCGCAGGTTGATCAAACATGCTCTCACTGCTAAAATCACAATAATAATAATAATAATAATATATTTTACACAAGGGTGGTAGCAGCCTAGTGGTTAACACACTCGCCTATTGCTCCAGGGGGGGACTGTCCATGTAACTACTGATTGTAAGTCGCTCTGAATAAGGGCGTCTGATAAATGCTGTAAATGTTCACTGTACATTTTCAAAACAGGTAAAAATGCTAAAAGGCATGATTTGGGTGTGTGGGTGTGTTGGGTCAACCTGGTCCAGGTCGTTTCTGAGGGCGATCTTGCTGGTGACCAGCTCATGGGCGAGGTCGTCGTTCTCCTGCTCCAGGCGCATGCTGGCCTCCTGCAGTCGTCGGTTCTCCCTCTGCACAAACACACAGAACACCCAGAACACACATATTACTCTGTTGCCAGTTTTACACCTGAAACATACAATAAATGCATAAATGGATAAACATGTACCAATAAATAAAGGCAGTAAAGAGAGACGGCAAAGGCGCTTTAATCAAGTACGTCTCTCCAACAATTGAAAGTTAATTGAAGGTTCAGACATATCATAATGCAACAGACAGCTCTGATTTAAGAAAACAACTAACAACTAAGATCATCAACTCGCTTAACCTGAATTTTTATTTTTATTTCTAATACTGTGCTCAACTATACACACACACACACACACACACGAAAATACAATGAGGGAACAGACATGAAGCTCAAGGCAGTTTAAGCTGGTTTCTGGGAGATTATGAAATCATAACTAGATGTACAGCCTTTTCGGAGAGCATATGAACTGGGTTGGATATGTGGAGAAGAAGATCTTTCCTAGATTCCTAAATAACCACATCAGCATTTTCCCATGCCTTTTCTTTCACTGCATTGTATGGAGAAATTAAGTCTTGTGACACCGAAGCTTCGTGGCTTTGGCATTTACTGGATTCACGGGCGTCTCTATGCGAGGCAGGAAAGCAGTGTCATCTGACTCCCATTCCGGAGCATTTTAAAAGCCTTGCTGTGAAATTCGCCCGAGTTGCACATCATTCTACCATGTGCCGATCGGTGCTCTTCACACCACACAAATATGGTGGAATGTGGACAGAGAGGCAGCAAGCAGAGGCAACGCAGAGCATAGCATTGTGCTGGCTTACCTCGGTCACCAACTCCTACCCCGAGCCACAACACTGCCACACCTACAGGCGCAGGAGAGGCTGGAGGGATTACCCTGGCGAACCTCCCTTAACAACTCGCTCTCCCCTGACCACAGGCTCCGCCTCTCTGCTGCTCATTGGTCAAATAGACAACAAAGGTTGAGCAGCACAGGACGTTACAGCATAGCCTCTTGTTCTTTAATATGTCTTAGCTTCTTCTTTTAAATGGCTACACCTCTCGGTTCCTTTATTAAGCCGAACAGACTAAAACATCATTCAGCCAACCAGAAATGTTACCTTGTTATTACTTGTGGAACTGTGGAGAGGGACAGTGGGAACAAACAATGAGTTCAACTGAACCATGAGTTAACGTACAATAACTATTCAAAATATTGTATTTGTACATTATAAATACAATCACATTTGGAAAAAAATAACAATTAAAAAACAACGTTTTACCAAAAAAGCACTTTTTTAATGCCAAAAAAGCACTGAATTTATAAATCTATCAAAGCAGCAGCGCTGTGTTTAAGGCATAGGAGATGTAGTGCCTGCATGGGAATATAGCACTTAATAAATGATAAAAAAACTGTAAAAAATGTCCTTTGAACTTTGTATTAAAACACTCAACCAGGGTGGTAGTAGCCTAGTGGGTAACCCACTCGCCTATGAACCAAAAGACCCAGGTTCAAATCCCACTTACTACCATTGTGTCCCTGAGCAAGCCACTTAACCCTGAGTGTCTCCAGGGGGGACTGTCCCTGTAACTACTGATTGTAAGTCGCTCTGGATTAGGGTGTCTGATAAATGCTGTAAATGTAAACACACCTCACAGCAGAGACTTCTTCAATACAGTAGCATTGCTAGCATTTCTCCCCATGTATGGATAGGGGACAACCTTTGTGACTCTTTTGATGCAAGAAAGAGGTGTGGGGTGCAGCACTCTACACAGACCTGAACTGGGACAGGACAACAGGCATGTGAGCGCAGACTGTTACTGGGCTGAAGATCTCACCTGGTACCTGTCGATGGGGTCCTCCTGCTGGAGCTGGCTCTCTCTCAGTGACTGGTACTCCTTCTCAAACTTCTTCAGCTTCTTGGTTGGCACCTGAGGAAGAAGGAATCGCGGAGTCATATAAACACTTATGATGTATGCAGAGCCAGGGCTTCTATATGGGAAAAACAACAAATTAATTTTTTTTAAACCGCAGCACTGATCGAAACAGTTTTCTTGAGGAGGGAAAAAAACAACAACTATACATTCACAAACAAATCAGGTATAATGCAGCAATCCAGAGCTTTTTTTTTTTTTTTTTTTCTTCAAACCTTTTTTATTGTCTAGTTTTCCAAGCAGGTGGTTCATTTCAGTGTCTCAATCACTATTTCTTTAACTGGATCACTGATTACACACACACACACACACACACACGTTTTAAGGTGTGGCACAGAGGTTAACAAAGTCAGTCAGTAAATAGCAATGTGGGCAATGCGCTGCCTGGCCTCCTGAAAGTGAACTCCGCTCGGCACCAGGAGGAAGTAGGATATGGCAGGGGCGTTGCCATGGCAGCTGGCCTATAGGTGGCCTGCACCGCCTCGGCTTGAGAAAAAGCTGAAAGGCTCTTGCAGATATACACTCATGTGTCCATTTTCCATATCACAGTGCCTAATGTATCACAATCTCTTACGCCGTCCATAAAAAGAAAGAAAAAAAAAACTGTATCTTGCTGTATCTTCACTTTCCACTGAGAGAAACTGAGGGCTGACCGCTTATCTCCCCTGTGGTGCCATTACGACACAACAGAGTATTGTCTTTTCCAGAGTAGCCGGCCTGCCCCCTGTGTCCGGCGCTGGGAGGGGGGGGGGGTCTACGATACCCTGAAGCCTGTCAGGCTGCTGTTCCCACCGAGAGAAGCCGAGCCTAACGGGCTCCCCGAGGACTGTACTCACTCAGCACAGTGGCTCTCGGGGAGCACTGGCACATGAAGGAGATTCATTCAGGGGGCAAAAGCCGAGAGCTTCAAGGAACAGGAAATGAAATATGTGTAATTTCAGGGAAGCAGAATACAATAATGGGTGGCTGACAACTGCCGCCTTGCTCCTGTACTCGCTTTTTCAAAAGCCCGTGGGCAGAGGCCAGGGTTCGTCTTCACAAAGCATCTTACAGGAGCAGCACCTTTCAAGCAATACAGCCAGAGTATGGGGAGGTGAACAACAAGACCAAAAGTTGGAAAAATTGTATTTTAAATGACCATACTAAAGAACATATTATATGTGTGGTTCTAAGCCAATACTGCACCGTGAAACTAGCTGTAAAGTAATACAGCAGTAATTAGAGTGTGAATCTTCACTGGTCAACACCTATTTCACAAATTATATTAGCTTCCCAGATCTAAAACCACTCAGTGCCTAAAGAGCTTCAGTCAAATGAACCCATGAAATTCAACAATTCCTGCTGGTCCAGATATCGTAGTTGGATTACCAATAAGAATTATATTTAAACTGTATAGAAACACGTCTGTGTTAATCTGTGACTACACTGCAATGTAAAAGTAATGGTTCTTGACACACCCAATTATATCAATATGACCACAAGGGTTTTGTAAATAGTGTTATATCAGGATAAAATTCACTTTATAGACCTTTTGCACGTCACCATTATATATGATGGTAACATGGGCACTGCATTTTACAAATACTATTGAGCAAATAAGAAAGCAAGGAGAGCTGATGTGTGTTGGGAGGAAATGAGAAAGATGAGGAGGCACAGCAGGTTCACTGCCCTGGAAAAAAACGGAACAAAGAAGCTCAGACAAGAAGACGAGGAGATAAGAAGAGAGGGTCACAGATGCAACACGGCCATAGTCAGTGACACAATTATATGAGCTAATCACTGGGACTGCATTCACTCCTGTCACACTGTTGCAGGTTCTAGATAAAATGTGGTCTCTAAAGGTTCCTTTTGTGCCACTTACAGCATGAAAGGGTATTATTCTGAAATGAGACTAACAAAGGACCCTTTTTTAAGGTGACGAGCTTATGATGTGCGTAAAGAAATGCAAAGTTTATGAATGAAAGGTGAAGCCATATAAATACTAGGCAGAAGCCCAACAGGAAATCTGAATTGAAGATCTCCGGAAGCAGACCAATCACAACTGCTGACGTGCCAACGAAGCATCATGATGAAATGCGAGCAGTCAGGCCGAGTACGCTGCAAGACTGAAGAAATGACCGTAGCCGCAAAAGAATTCACACATTTTCAGCACTAAGGCACAAACAAAACCGAAACTTCAGCATCTTCCCCAATGTTACTTTGCCCTGTTCGCAGGCGTCGGTGGTTGAGCTGGCTTCCATCGTCAGATGTTCCAGTGCTCCGCTGCTCTTACCGTCAAGTTTCAAATGTGAAGCTGCCGGAGCGGCACCCTCCGATTAGCACGTAACCGTTTCCTCCATCTCCCATCTCACCACAGAAGCCACACGGGTGTCAGGGCGGAAGATCATTCACAGTTTGGCTGTCGACAGAAGCCGTATATGCCGAGATAAAAACGTGACCGCGTGTAGCTGGAGCTTTTCAACTCACGTCGTGTAACTCAAGACTCATCTGAGACGAAACCAGGTCACGATGGCCCAAAATAAAAACCACATTACAGTTAGATAGGGGCGCAGACGCACGCACAGACACGGAAAGCCATGTGAACAACAATGACGCCTCTGAGGAATAATGTGAAAAACCTGACAGCACGTAATGTCATTACAGCAGAGACGTCTCACTGGTGGGAGGAACTGGAGAAAAACAAAAACTTCTCTCAAAAGAGGCTGATAAGAGTCCCAAGTTCCTAACTTTTGGATCTGCGCTGCAGGAACTCAGAACAGTATGCTGCCTGTTTGAGAGGGAAACTGGAAACCTACCCCACATTTCGGTTTGGATCCGGCCACCAGACTGGCCCAGGTGTCGTCCTCGGAGATCTGGTTGAAGACGTGGGCATCGTAGGCCACCACGATGGACACTTCCTCCATCATCTTGGCGCGTTTGTGAGGCAGGTGGATTAGTCCGGTGACTAAGAGGAACGCGTGCGAGCAGCGCTCTGAGCACGGAGAGAGAGAGTGAGAGAGAGGGTGGTCTTTCTGACGGCCTCTCTCGGGGTAAACCCAACCCCCCAGAGGTAGGCAGGAGGGGAACGAATGTGAGCGAGCTCACTTGCTGCGTGTGTGTGTGTCTCTCAGGTGCGCGACGACTCTAATTCAGAGCCAGGAGAGGGAGTCTTCTCGTTCCTCAGTGACGTTTGGTGACGTCCGTCCTTGCTCGGTTTGAACAGTGCATTTTTCACAGTCCTCTCTTGATAAGTTCAGTCAACCAAAGGCTCACAGAGCATACAGTAGTTGAAGGAAGGGGGGGTGATGGGCTCAGTCAGGCCAACCGCAATGACTCAGTGTTCCTGCAGAATGACAGAAGCTCTTCAGCCGCGTGAGGGTCTTCGACCAGACCTTCCCCCCCGAGCAGGACCTCCCCAGTGTCTCGGCGCCGGAAACCCAGTCTATCTCCACTCTAATCGGAGCAGACCCACCACACACTGCTCCTTCACTCTCCGCCCGCTCTCATCATGGGTTTCCACAGTTAACCGAACTTCCCGTTTCTAGCCGCCGAGCCTGGAATGTTAACGAAATAGTCACAGAGTTCAATGTTTGAGGGCGGTAGGAACTATGGAGATGTCAAATGCTCCAGGGCCAATAAAATGCCTGCTTTAACATTAAATCACGCAGTAAAAATTCTAATTCCTCCAAATAATCCAGCGGGATGTGAGGTTTATAATAATAATAAAAAAAAGCGCAGCCCTCCCAGAAAGAGCAGGTGCCAGAGAATTCCTCAGCGCCGTAAGCTGATTAGCTTTCCAGCAAAGCTTCTTAAAATGTACAAAAAAAAAAAATTAACACGGCCCCACTGGCTCAAAACTTATATGACAAACCCGACAAGTCTCAGCGTGGCCATTTCTGATATGAGCCAGATGAAGCCACGCTCACAAATTTCCCACACTGCTGTCCACAAAAAGACAGGTTCAGACCACGGACTTGAACGATCCACAGGAGACAGCGTGGATAAAAATAAACAGCGAGAGAATTAAAAAAGGCACTTCAAGGCAGACTGACACCTCAAAACAAGAGAGGAACGTTTCTTTTTCAAATCCCATGAGTGCACAACCGCCGGTTACTTAACACGCTTGAAATTGCCTCCTGTTCCCGTTTCCCCGCCCTCTCCAGGCACTTTAGGACGTTTCCAAAGAAGCTTCGCATCTTCATTTGGACAGTGTGGGAGGGGACGAAGGTGAATCCAGTCACGCTGTCCACTCCATGCTGAGCTTCCACGCTATTTCTTCACGACACTCTGCAACATCCCGTGAGTCACTTGTGCAAAAGCAGAAGATATCTAGAGGTGACAGTCTCACGCGTCAGTGACTAAGACAGAGTAAAATACGTCCTGCCGGTTTCTGGCACAGACGGCCATGGACGGTGTGCGCACGTCCACACCCGTGGCAGGTCTGAAATAAACAATAGCAGCGTCCCTCCCACGTCAACAGTCCACAGAGAGAGACGCTCCCATCCCCAGGAGATGTTGCGTTAATCCATACGTTTCTGCTTCATCTGTTAAATCTGAAATGGGAGACTTTAAACGGCTGTGCGAGGTGTGGGAGATAAAAAAAATAAAAAAATTAAAATGCAACAGAGGTGCCCTCAGAACAAAGAGCCAGAAGCAGCTTCTATTCCTCCCTCTGCCATCTCTGCTGACTCACTGCCTCTCCACCCATCACTGCACCTGTTTGCTCCACCTTGGGCAGGTTTCCTTCTCTCCTGCAGTGCTTGGCCCAGCCCACCCTCTCTGTTCTCCAGGCAACTGGGTCCTAGTGTCAGCTGGCCAGAGCCCAACTGCAGCTCACACAGTCATTTAACTGCTGGGTACCTGTTTATGAGCCTCTGCGCTAGAGATAAGGAACGGACAAAAAAAAAAAACTATATATCTCTATACACACGCAGACACACACTACCTCTACTCAAGTACTTCTGAGCTAGTGCCACCTAGCTACACAATCAAACACAGGAAATCCTGTAGTTACTGAAGACACACAGAGAGAGAGAGAGAGAGAGAGAGAGAGAGATACACATGTTGTGGTGGAGGAAGCTCTGGTTGGGTGTTTTATCTTAACTGAGCTCCTCTCCCTTCCTTCCTGGGTCCTCCTGGTGCATTATCTCTTTAATCATAAATACTAGAGACAAGCACACCAAAACAGGCAGCCGACATTCAGAGTGTAGGAATTAATGTGTGTAGTTGAAACATGTCTCCTGAAAAGCCTTCTAAACTAATGTCAATATAATAAAAATGTAATTTATAAACAATTATAGCACTGATCTAGTCAAGAACTAAATGATTGGTGAGGGAGTCAAAATCACAGATAGGGTGATTTGGAAAATCGTCCAAATTAAAGTGAAGGGAACAGAAAAATTTGTGCTTTGGTGACACGTTAATTGCACAACAATGGAGTTATGGTGCGTTTTAATACCCCCACTGAGTCAGCATGCTGGTGCCAGAATAAGCTGTGTATAGCATTAGACTGCCTTTGGGGAGGAATGTGTCCTCGGCCCCTTAGCCTTGATCCCCCCTCTGAGCCTCGGTGCAGACAGTCCCACACTGCCACACATGCATACATACCACACACAAGTGTGTGGAACCATAACCAAGCATACTTCAGCTTTAGTGCAGGCACAAATTCTGGAATTCAAACATTCGATCAAGTGGTAAAGAAGAGGCGGATGCGACACAGAACCGTCAGAGACCACAGCTAGCAAGCCAACAAACAGAATATTGTCCCTGTTACAATCAACCGGACAAGACAGGGGAAAGTGCTGCAGGGGTCACTTATGGACCGTTTTAGCAGCAGGCCTTTAGGACCTTAGTTCAGAAAAGTAGCATTCAGCACCGCTTACCAGCACATCTCACATCAGCAAGAAAGAAGATATGTCTATTGTTCATGCAATCATGAGCCAGCACAAATACATAACATTTTATTAAATTTCACCACAAACATCGACACAAATGGCAGGCTGAGTTGACAGTTCACCTTTGTAGTAGATAGTAGAGTTTGTTGACCACCAAGGTTCTACCACCCAAATGTGACAAGAAGCATTGCAGTGGTGCACATTAAACAATTAAAACTGTTATATCAGCAACTGTGTGAGGTGAAGTGATTGTCATTGTGAAACACTGCAGCGCAGCACACAGTGAACACAACGAAATGTGTCCTCCATCACCCTTGGTGAGCAGTAAGAAGCCATGAATGGCACCCAGGGAGCAGTGTGTGGGGACAGTGCTTTGCTCAGTGGCACCTTGTCGGTTCAGGATTCAAACCGGCAACCTTCTGGTTCATTTCATTACCCTCTAGGCCACCACTGCCTATACTTGTTGCAGTAGTAAAATTATTTATATTCAGATCAAAGTGACAATCGTTCTATTGATCTTTTTTTATTTTGCATTTGTCTATTTATAGCATTCTAGCCTCAAGACTTCAATATATTACACCTAGCAAGAAACATGTTGTCCAGACTTGGTGTTGCCACATTGGGTAGATCATTTGGAAAATGTCTCATTTAAGAAAAATACAGTCATGGTTGTTATAGATTCAGCAGTTTGGTGAACCTGGACAGTTTGGAGTGAAACGTTGCTGCAAGCACTGTAGCATCATAACTTACTCCTACATAGCACTTATTTGTCTACTGCACGTAGAAATGCTTTTGATCAGAGCCTTGCGTTCCTGTTTAAAGCAGCTCCTGCTTTAAACAGTTCCTGTTTAAATCACTGAACAGTAAATAGTCAAACTAATCCTGAGTCACATATTACAGGTCAAGACAAGTAAATGAGGCTGTGCAGGTTCTTATGAGGCTGAAAGCATGACTAAGAGCACTAAGTGCTCTTTCCAGTGCTTTCTGCATTCTTCCTGAATACGGTTCATAATGAAACCACTTGTACAAAAAAAAAAGTGGTTTTCCACATACCGGATTTGGATGTGAGATACCTCAAATATTCGCCAGACAAAACAGCTGATTTTTGGGATCGATCTGATTAGTACTAAATTACTCTGATTTCGTAGATGTGTAGACACTGAACATTTAAACATGACCAGATCCAAGATCAAATGCAATCAGCTGTTATAGCAGAAGCCATATAATTTTCATACACGTCTATAATGTCCGATCAGTGAGCTACCGGGGATCCCTTAAGAGAGGTGGCAGCTGCTACCTTTATGTTGCAGGCCTGCTCCATGAGTCTCCGGGCATTCTCAGCAGCGCGGTAGCGCTTGGGTAGCTGCACGCGGAAAAACTTTAGGGCTCCTTCGAAATCAGCCTGCAGCAGGTCCTCTTTTGAGGTCTGAAAAAGGAGAAGAAAGGAGCAAGGATGTTAAACAGCGTATTAACAAATCATTGTTGCAAGGGCAAGTTCCTGTGTCCGCAAAATTAAGAAACTTTAAATGTCTGTGAAGTGAGAATAAAAAATTCCAGCTCAAGAGATTTTTTGGAAGAACAGCGCCACCTTATGGCACGAACCCAAACAAGAAATTCAACGCCATCTCATATTTATCTCATTAATGTAATTACAACAGTGTTTAATTAATCTGGTGAAGTAAATTCAATGTATTCTCAATGTATTCTGCAAAAACTACCGCTGTGTGATGACCTAGACCCTTTAGGTTCTAACTGAGAGTCAAAAATAGTGCTGGTCTCCACTGGGGACTGAGAAGCCATCATAGCACTTCCTCACCGCCAGCAGACGTGGCACAAAGAGCCGGTGGCCCATCCCCAGCAAGCCCATCATTCGGTAAGCAGTGTCCGTCACCGCGCCGTCCTTCTCGCTGTCAGGGGACCCATCCTCTGCCCGTCTCCGGGGTAACTGGGGGATTGCAAGTGGCGAGGGCAGCTCCCTGTCAGGGCTCAGGACTTCTGGGGCGCTCCTTAAGTCCTCAGAGTCCTCAGCAGTGGGAAGTGAGGGGTGGATCGAGCTTGTGTCTGCCACAGTTACTTCCAAAGTCGGCCTGACGATTGACATTTTAATTTTTGGAGGGGGGGGGCAAGGCTGGGAAAAAAGAAAACCGCTAGTTCAGCACTGGTCTGCAGCTGTGCAGTGAGTTATCTCGGGGTGTCTGTGTGGAGACGGAGAAGCACGCCCAGCATGAATCTTCCACTCCACTTTAGCACCAGAGAAAGATAAAAAAAAATTTTTTTTTTAATCAGAACACAAGTCAGTCGGGAGCAGAAATGGCATTTCCAGGTCTGGGTCAGTGGCTACATGGCAGCTGTCAGTCCCACCTCAATAGTCCTGCTCAACATGCTGTGGTTTCAAACGCAGCTCTGTTCATCCCCAGCCAGCTCCGCCTCGCAAAATATGTCAAATTAGTGCGCCGTTGCTGAGCAACAGTGAATAGACATGCTAGGTAGCGGTGAGCACATTTTGATTTCCTCTTCAAAGAGAGAACGCTCCTTTCTGAACTCGAAGACGAAAGGGACTGAGCACAGGGGAGACGGTGCAGCCGAGTGAAAATCGGGGGGTGGGGAACAAGATCAGACGGATCAAGGGAAGGCCACGGAAGAAACAGATGGACTCCACACCCAGCTCCACTCAATACTTTAAAGGAAGCAGAGGTCTGGCGGCTGTTAGAAATCCAAAGGAAAAAGATCCACGGGTGGGTGTGCGGGTTTCTCAGCACCTCTTGGCCCAGAACTCCCACCCCAGTCCAGGAGTTCTCCACATGCTCAGAGCGAAGAGTGGGAAGTGTCGCTGCTATTCTGGTTCCTCTCCAGTCTGTATTAATTCCAGCTCAGGTGAGGCGTGGTGGGGCTCTGAAATCCTGGCGCCATCTGCGGCCTCTCCCTAGCAGAGCCGGACGGACCGCTCCATTGCAGGGGTCTGAGCGGCGAGATGAGGCGATCCGAGAGGATGACAGGATGTGTGTTCGTGAGTGAGTGAGTGAGAGAGAGAGCGAGCAAGCGAGCGCAAGAGCGGAAAAAGCGGAGACACTGCTGATGCTAGAAGCTGTGAGGCGGATGAGAGGATGGAGGGAGAGGAGGAGGAGGAGGATGGTGGTGTGAAGAGAGGAGGGGCAGAGCGAGGGATCCGCAGGAAGCCCAGCTTCTGGTCGACATGGCTGTAGATGAGCGAGAGCGGCTGCAGCCCTTCCCTTAGCGCCACAAACCGCTAACTGCTATCGCTGGCGCGGTCAACGGGCAACAGCAGCCAGGAGGGCCTGCGAGCAAACGGAGCGAGCGGAGAAAACTGAGCGGGAGGGAGGAGAGGGGGGTAGGGAGCCTCCGGGGAGGATGCCGTAATAGCCAGCCAATAGGAACAAGAGAGTGCAACCCCCCTCCAAGCCTCCTCCCTTTTTTCTTCTATCGCCATCTCCGGTTCGCACTTCTTGCATCATAAAATCCTGGCCTCCTTTTTTAAGCATGTTTGGGTCTTCCTCCCCGGTCAGTTGTGATGTTTGCTGGAGGAATCGAATCAATTTCCGCGAGTCCAATACAGACGGGAGCAGCCACTGTGTTGCATTACTCCCCTTCTGGGACCTCATTTATCCACTCGCTGTGCCTCAGACGTACAGATAAAAATGTGGATTCCCGCAACACTGGGAACGCTGATAGAACGTTTCTACGCAGCTAAGCAGAATGCCTAGCTCCCTACCGGCAATAAGACGGACTAGTGCGGTGCAAGCCCAAAAAAGAAGATGGACGGCACCACTTCACATTAAACACCCCAACATTCAAGTGTGTGTCTGCTCAGGGCATATACTGAGCATTAAAATGAAAAAAACCTTTACGGCGCTGTTCGATTAGTCACACAGCTTATTACCGGATGCCCCGAGGTACGGCATCCAGCAGATCTGCACAAGCTGGCTTATTTATGCAGTCTGACTGCCTACATTATTCAGCAGACGTGGTGGAGTAAATTTGAATAATAAAAAAAAATGTTTTCTACGGCACCCATTTAGACCTAAGGCTTCATATGCGATCTAATATTTGCTAATTATATTTGGGCATGGGGTCTCTGTATACATTTTACACTCAAGTACTTGGCTGGGTTCCGTTCAAAATCAGTCCAGCAACTATATGGTGATGCTGTCACCACATTTAACAACTTTACAAAAGTGTGTGTGCCTCGAGACATGCGCAACATTGAGCTGTTTCTTGATTGGAAAAAACTAAGTAAATATTAAGCAAAACGTAAAACGTAGGGGGAGCCAGTGTGCTACGCTGGTTTAAATTTCAAAACACAGCATCACTGAACACAACCGATCGATGCCCATAAATCCAAACTGGAAACCACCGATGCATCAAACCTTCAGCTCCTTGCAGAAAGTGCTGCGTATGCATCCACAATTTTTCCAGACTGTGGCTGTTTCACAGAATATAACAATGTCGACATTCATAACTTCACATACAAACCAGTGCAACAATGGCTTTTCACAGAGGCAGTAAAGAAATTCAGAAAAAAGGTGTTATTTTCTAGTTGAGAGAAATGTAATTACAGAAAAAAACAGAAATAAATAATAATAAAGTGAAGTGATTGTCACATGTGATACACAGCAGCACAGCACACGGTGCACACAGTGAAATTTGTCCTCTGCATTTAACCCATTACCCTGAGTGAGCAGTGGGCAGCCATGACAGGCGCCCGGGGAGCAGTGTGTGGGGATGGTGCTTTGCTCAGTGACACCTCAGTGGCACCTTGGCGCCTCGGGATTCGAACCAGCAACCTTCTGATTGCGGGGCCGCTTCCTTAACCGCTAGGTCACCACTGCCCCTACCTAATATAAAGGTATAAGCCCCATAAGTCCTGTTATTGAGCAACTGCCGAGCTGAGCAGTAATTAGATGCCAGATGAGACATAATTATCTGAAATAACCCAACGGCCCACTTCTGTCTGGGCTGAGGTGCTATCGGTGCCATACTGCTTGACATCAGTAGAGGGAGATAGACACTAACACAACTGATTATTCTCACTCCTGTCTCAAGTGGATGCTGTTGCCCACATGTGGAGCAAAGTAGTACTAAATGTTGGTCCTGGATCAGACCATCCCCAGATTAAGGATGAAAAGATAAAATCGAAAACATACCTTCAGGAGTGCCAGAGCCACATTGAAGATGATGTTTAGGCCCTGTAGGCATAAAAAGAGACAAAACACTTGAGAAGAATTATGCGCTTGCCCACTTGTATGCATTTGACACAAAAAAAACTACTAACCAGCTCAAAAATGAATGCCAAAGAGATGATTAAAATCAGAATTAAAAACAGAACCCTAAACTCTTTAGCAGACTGGTTGGAAGAATGTTAATTAAAAAAAAACATTTCAAAGAAACTTGACACAATGCATTGGTGTAAATGTATGACACATGTAGCACATGGAAAGAGGCAATGAGTAGGCGACACAGAGAGATGGATGCAGGCAGAGAGGCTGATGCTGAGCCAGAGGTAGAGCGGATGATGGGGGAGGGAGAGCGGGCCGAGCAGGTGGCCTCTCGGCAGCCTGGAGCGCGCTAATGCTGAAGTCAGCTCCGCATGGGAAGACCCGTCTCCACTGTCGCTCAGACAACCCGTTCACATGGCAACACGGAGCTAAAAATATCCTCCCCGCTCTATTAATAACAGGCAGGGAGGGGAGGGTGTATTTCCTCCTTGCAGCCTCAAGATGGCGCTGGGGGCTCAGCTGGACTGATCCAGGTTGAATTTGAGGTAAAGTCCCGTGTGTTTGAAATGAGGAGAATTTTGCATCCGGTACACATTTGTACACTAGACAGGTAGGCACACGTACATTCGTATTCGCACTTGCGCACAAACATATATCACACACTTAAAAATGAGAGCAAAGCAGGACATAAAAGTCTTATGTGAGAATGAGCGTAGGTTGCCCGGGGCCTTTTCCTGTCTCATAGAATGGGACCAGGGTGGAGGAAAGCGAGGAAGAGAAAGAGACTGTTTACAAAAGAATGATGCAACAAAAGGAATGTGAGATTTAAAAGCAATGCAGAACTGGTTGGAAAAGAAGGGGGTTCAAGGAAGAAAAAGAGAGCCTGAGAACAGCAGGTTGACTTTACGTAGTCAGGTAAGTGGTGCATTATCATGCTATTCGTTGACTGAGATGAGGAAACTTTTAATTGTGGTGCCTCAGGGCAACACACCACAGAATGTGGAGAAGGGGAAAAGGTGAGACAATCTCAAAGGCCTGACTGCTTTGTGTGGGAGATGCAAAGAAGAGCTCAAAAGCATCAAGGTCGAAATAAATAAATAAATGATTTTTTAAAAGTCTAAATGTATCAATACATGCAATTACAGTGACCCTCTCGTAACCAAAATGCACGACAAACACAAAGAAACAAGAAGATTGATGTTTTGGTTGAATACTCTGGAAGAACGTTTCACTCATCTACTGAAGACTTAAGATCTGTGTTTCAAACTGGATTGTGCAGCTACATATGAACAAACCCTGCCTTGTACATACCTAATACACAGAATAGAGCTCCTATTGGAGATGTAGCAAAGATGCAAATACATCCAGCAACATGACCCCACTTCTATCCCAAAGAGAAATGCAAGGCACTACTGGTGTATGGGCTGTTCATTTTATCCAAAACAAATTAGAATCAAAGCTTGATTGTATTGATTTATTGTCACAATGCTAATAATTACAATGATGTTAATAAGAACATTGGTGACAATAGAAGGGACAAAGAAGTGAAGACAAACAGCTTTCACCTGGCACAGTGGCAATGGAAAAACTGTATTAATAATCATCCAGGCAGGAACTAATTTGCATATTCTGCACAATACAGCAATCTAATTACAATCGGGATTTTGCAATGGGTACATCTCATCAGGATAGAATTCAGGCACAAGTAGTATGAAATGATCAGGTGTAAATTGGTACCCGAGAGATCTGAGCAATGACCTGAGAACAAATGATGATGTTTTTGTGCTCGACTGAAAGGGACAGGAGTACCTACCTCACACAGCATCAGGTCAGTGATGTGGAAGACCATGCAGAGGGGGAACTTGGCGGTGAAAAGTGTGAGGAACCACTGCGAGGCGTACATGTGGGCCTCTAGGTTCAGCTCTTGGAAGTGGCACCAAAGGTCAGGTAGCTGCTCCTGCTCACACAAGGAAGGAGGGTGGAGGAGAGGTTGAGATAATAATTCACACACAGATATTCTGTCAACCATCTCAAAGCATATGCTTGCATATATATATATATATCCAAGCAGCTAGATCATCACCACAGAGCCACTTAAGTACCATGAGATACAAATTCGCTTGAAGAAATTTATGACATTCATTGAACATTTGAGAGCCAGATGTCCATTGTCTTCAAGGGATCATTACATGGCCACATTCATAGCTTACCTAAGACCTCTGGTAACTATGACAAATGTGGTAGATTTTAAAGAGTGACATATGGATGGGATAATTGAAAAGATAACATGAACAGCAATGCTTTTTCTCTTAAGTTGATTGGAGTAATGTGATGTTGATTCTAGTCCTAGTCTGTTTTTGATCTTGGTCTCAGTCCTGGTACCCTCAAGTCTGGGAAGTGTCTTGGTCCCGGTTTTGACTACAACACTAGTGGTTATGCTAGTGACTATTAGGGGCAGTGGTGGCCTAGTGGTTAAGGAAGCGGCCCCGTAATCAGAAGGTTGCCGGTTCGAATCCCGATCTGCCAAGGTACCACTGAGGTGCCACTGTCAGTGTGTGCACTGTGTGCTGTGCTGCTGTGTATCATGTGTGACAATCACTTCACTTTCACTAAGATGAATCCATTTTGAAAAAAACATTCATTACTGCTTTTTTCACTATGGTCATCACGCAAAGCCGCTTCATGAGATGCTCTGTTTGCTATTTCACGGACCCGTGTCTCCAGTTTTGTTCTATAATGTAAAAAACACAAGACCAATAAATGTAGGTGCGTCCAAACTTTTGAATGGTAGTATATACCCATAAAAAACTAGTTTGGATTGTAA
This sequence comes from Denticeps clupeoides, assembly GCF_900700375.1. Classification (NCBI taxonomy): domain Eukaryota; kingdom Metazoa; phylum Chordata; class Actinopteri; order Clupeiformes; family Denticipitidae; genus Denticeps; species Denticeps clupeoides. The sequence continues at coordinate 8,387,574 of NC_041719.1, read as the reverse complement.
TAAGACAAGACAAGACAAGACAAGACAAGACAAGACAAGACAAGACAAGAGAGCATCTGGCAATACAGCCTGTTTCCCATGCATTTTGCCACCTGGGAGCAGTTGATGCTAACCCTCTTGATCTGTCTCAATGTTGTCGATGCTAACAGAGTCTGACCAAGAACTGAAAGAGCAGCACTTTGGGCGTAATTGGATTCCAGTACAAAATTAAAACCCAATTTGTCCTGGACTGGAGCCTAATAGCACAGAGGGCCATCTTTAATACACTCGGCGCCACCTCTCCAGGGCCTGCACTACAACATGTGAGTGTGGCTGTGATGTGGGGCTGTGTGTCGCAGGCTTTCATCGCTGCGGCGAGGAAGGGAGGGCTTCGCCTATTCTGTCTCCCAAGCATTCACCAAGGCGGCCACACGGTGCGCCTAGCAACACCTTGGCAACTATTGTTGCCGATCTGCTCCCTCCACTCACTTGAGTACCCCAAGACAATTAGCCATGTTCTGCAATCATTTGTGCTTCCGTAGAAAATAATAATGAGAGGAAAACAACAGGGATATTAATTCGAGCACAAAGCTGTTTTCAAACATTCTAGAATTAAACGATTTGATCAAGCTGTTCAATCCACACAGGACATGCACCTGACCAAATCTGAAGATGAAACAGACAAGTGCATGTTGGCAAATACTTCAAATGTACAGGGTGGGCCATTTATATGGATACACCTTAATAAAATGGGAATGGTTGGTGACATTGAACACATTTTATAAGTGGTCAGAAACTTATGAAAGAATAATGTTATGTTAAAATTTATTGGTTATTTCTTGCAAAATTACCAATACATTTGATGTGTCACATGACCCTCTTCCTATTGAAAAAAAGCAAAAGTTGGATTCAACGGCCGACTTCAAAAATGGCCACTATGGTCACCACCCATCTTGAAAAGTTTGCCCCCTCACATATACTAATGTGCCACAAACAGGACATTAATATTCCCAACCATTCCCATTTTATTAAGGCGTATCCATATAAATGGCCCACCCTGTATTAACATGCATATAAACATAAATAGCTAAATACATAAAAACATAATATAGTTTGTTAATAGAAATTCTGTTGCTTTATAATTGTTGCACTTTTGCATATATTGGTCTGAGAAGGGGTGCTTCTTTCATGACCGTAGAAGTCCAAATATTTGATAAAACTAATGTAAAATATTAATAATCCCAAAATTCTGTTTTATTTCAAAATATTCAACACTCTCACCTGCATGAGCTTCTCCAGCTGGTAAAACTTGCAGTGCAGATCTTCAAAGTTGTTCCTGTAAAGGTCCCTCAACCCGTACTCGTACATAATCTTCACCAGCACACAGAAGGCCTGCTCCTCTGGCATCTGTGTAGAGGGACAGCGGGAGAGGGAGGATGAAGAAGTGCCGGGAACACTCAATGGCGGGGGGGGAACACTCAACGAAAGACACAACCAAAATGGACGGTAAGGGTAAATAAAAGGGAAGGACACGGCGAGATCAGCGGGTATTTCAGGTTGTGATATCGGCGTCATGCACAAAGACGAGTGGAGTCAGGCGGGGCAGATAACAGTGGAGAAAGAGCACCGGTGAGTGTCAGGAGGTGAGTTTGTACCTTTTGCCGGGGGAGTGGGTATAAGGGATCGAGCAAGCGAGAGAGAGACAGCGAGAAGGGATGTGTGTGGAGGGTATTAAATCACGCCGACAGCGTGTGTGTCCCGGCCTGAATGGGTTCCTGCAGGTAGACAGGCGCCGCCATTAATATTCCTGACACCTCCTGAGCCTGGTGCATTCTCAAGGACCTCTCCAGCTTCCCGCCTTCCCCAGCCTTTCCCCTCAATCATCTCTTTCCCTCATCCTCACCCCCCCTCTTCCTCCCACTGTCAGCTTCTAGACGCTGCATGTTCCGCCTACACGCTTTCACCCGCCGCCTGCCCCGTTCCATTCTATTCGCTCCCGGTTCTATTTGCTGCAAACTCTTCATCCTTGGCATCCTCTCCTACCTTGACTCCTCTCTTCTCTTTCTATTTTCCTCACATCTGCCAGCCCTGCTCAGCGACCGCTGAAGGCCTCCTCTAGCTCATGTTTTTTGTTCTGCTTTTGAGGAAGTCATGCAGTAATTTCAAATGGCGAACCAACAACAATAAACATGTGACCTTCTAATCCCGAACACTTACGTGAAGTAGCAGCACAGCCGCCAAAAAGGACTGTCCCTGACAGTAGCCGATCTCCTCGTCATACACTGAATACGCCTGGGGAAGAAAAAAAAAGTAAACCATGTGCAAATACTAAAACACAGTTTAACTGATCTGGGGAAAAAGATTTCATGGGCATTTTAATGGCATTTAGTAAAAATTTGTGAGAGCAGATTACTCACATAATGTAAAAAGCCTTGACTGGCTGATTAAAGATTTTAGAATTAACAACGTACCAATCTGCAAACAAAAGGCAGTTGCTCCACTGACTTACTTACCACGTTATATGCATACTAATAACTATGCTTATGGCATGCAATGCCTAAACATCCCAAACCGTGGAATAATTTTAAACTACATTACAACAGATTTGTTTAAACATAACAAAGAATTTGAAATTTTTAAAGAGAATACCGGATAATTATAACTATAAGTGTTTTGACACTTATTTTATTATTCTTTGACACTCAGAGGAAAAAACAAATCATGGATCAAAGCTTTTCCTCGCACTCTTTCACATTTATTTCCCCAAAGCATTACTGAATAAGAAAAATATATAAATAAATATCCAGCCCCGAGTGCGAGTATTCAGAGCGTGCAAGTGTGGCCCTTTCAAGAGATAATTCTGACAGCGCTCTAAATTAACAAATGGCCACAGCACACACCAGCACTCTGATAGGTAATTTCAGAATGCAGCCTTTAAAAGCACTACATGCTGTAAGCAATCACAATATTTTTAGCCAGTATTTCACAACCATGTTGATGGTGGTAACCAGCACACCTTCCAAACAGACATGAAAGTCTGCATCTGGGGCTGTTTGTAAGAAAAACAATCTGCTTGGATTTACCCACAGTGACATGACCAGGTGACTGCATAAGGGAACAATCTTGGATGTTGGCTAATAGGAAAGCCACTCTGGCAATTTATTGGCTCCTTTAATCTGGTAGTTACAATCAGGAAATGTTCTTAAGCCTTTCTCAGAGGCACTCTAACCAGAGGGATTGAGGCAGAGGGAGGCTGGAAAGAAAAAAGGACCCTTAGCCTTTTGAATTGTCAGTACACAGTGTTGGAAATCTAAAATCAAAATGTCCAATTTATTTAGTATATTTGTGTATTTGTATTTCTGGTTCCAAGTGAAAGGTCAGGAGCTGAGAAACAGGACACCTTTGGGTTTTAGCAGCCATCTGTGAAGGGAATTGAGGCACCCTTTAGTCCAGGGTGTCCAGACTGTAACCCACCTTGCAGATCTTGTATAGAGAATCTTGGCCATCTCCATCAGAGTCCTTGAAGTAGTCATGGGCAGGGAAAGTTCGGTGGATGTCCCGGGTGATCACCCCTTCTTGAGCAGACTCCTGGGTAAATTTTGGAAAGAAACAAACTCATTATTTCTTTATTCAGCTTATTTTTTATTCAGCTTTTAATTTTTTTGCAATTTATTTTTTAAAACTCATTGCACAAATGTAACCATAAAAAGATTACTTATATTTAAATAACCACACTTTATTGCATATCCATCATTTACAACCCTATATTCTTCTATATTTGTCATTGATCCTTTCACTGCTTATGTAAGAACTGGAATTAGAACACATTCCTAACTTTATGGGACAATAATAATAATTTAAAAAATGCTAAATAAATGTACAGCACAAGCAATTTTCAAACACAGCCATAAAAAAAAAAATCATTTTCTGAAATAAAATAATTATAATGAACATCAAAGGCTGGGGACACAAATACTGACATGGTAAAGAGCATTAAATTACTTCAGTCCTTCTTTTTTGTCTAAAGCATGGCATCTGAATACATGGATGTGATTCCAGAGAGCTGCTCTTTAATCTGCAGTAAGCACTTCCTGCAGGAAGACTGGCAGGATGTAATTCTGGGAGGACGACTGCGAAGAGCAGATAAAACAGGTCTGAACACTCACAGCTGAGCTGGAGGACACAGAACAAGTGACAGAGCAAGCAAGGGAAAGGGAGAGGGAGAGGGGGGGTGGGCGAGTGGTGGTGACAAAACACCAAGGAGACTCATATTCGCTCTGTTTGTGACACTGAGGAAGTGGTGCCAGAACCAGTTAAAACCAGTTCCAGTAATCATTAGTACAGACGGCAACAAGAGTAGAGAGAGTAGAGGGGGGGGGTCTGGAGCTCATGGTGGAGTTTAATTGAAGTGGATGTCGCATCAGGCCTGCATGCAGCCTCCGCGCTTTAAACATCGGCCATCACTGCACACTGACAAACACGGCTTGTCCTGTACCAGAAGCTTCTAATACGCAGCGCACCAAAATACTCAGAACTGCCGAGTTGCATTTTTATCAGTCAAAAGACGCAGCCCACTGAAGTCAAAGAATATTTTACTCCATACGTAAGCCCACAGCACCTTCACCAATCACTGAAGAGCAGCTAATGGCACACCAAAAAAAACATCATTCTGCAGTTAATGTTCCGGCTTGACACTAATATCACGCTAATCCTAACGGCCTGCCTCAATTCCCTCTCCTCTGACTTCAAACACCTTGCAACAACCAGCCTGGCCATGACAGCCATTCAGTTCAAACAGTCACTGCAGCTGGAGCGAAGCAGTTTTAGCAATTTCTACCAAAAACATGAATGTGGACAGTAACAGTAAAATTACAAATTGTAATAAGATCTTTGTCCCTTGTGGCTACAATATATCACAAAACAATTTAATACAAGATAACTAAAGCCACAGACTGCTAAAAATAACGATTTAACACACTGAAATGAATCCTTCACTGGCACAACTGCCATGGCAACATCAGAAAGAGGCTGGCAACATCTCTTTGGCAGGGTGTGCTGTAAACAGTTTGATTAAATTAGCAGTTCATTACAAATTAAAAGCATCATTACTCAACTAATGCCATGCATGGAAGGAGAGGTTGACTTCCTCTTCACCTGCATCTCCAATCAGACGCGACATGCAGACATTTTGTTTATAAAAAATGCTACTAAGGAAATGTATTCCATATGCTAAAAAATGGGTCGGGTCATGGTTCAGTTGATAGTCACATTTTTTTATGGCTGAAATTCCCCTTGTTCAAAAGAGTGCATCTTCAGTCTGACAAATCTAAAACAGTTACTGCAGAACAAGCTGCCATGTGGTTGTGTGACTTCATTAAGAAGTCTCATTAAAAGAACTGAGAAGACAAGCAAAAAGGTTCCTCTTGCCTGCTCCCCTCAAGACCGGGGCAGATGGCCACCCATGGGCTAAAGTATAAATAGTATCCAAAATATAATAAAAAATGTCCTGGTTGAGAAGCCAGAAAATGCATTTAAAAGACTCATGGCACAAATATCATTAGCAAACCATTGGTTGTGTAAAAGCCTGTTACATAGACATAGACCTCACAAGGTAAAAAGCACCATTTTGAGGCCTCCTTACTCACAGGCATTCCCATCAGCCCACATAAACTGCACTCAGACAAGGGCATGCTCACTCAATCAGTACTGGAAATCAGCAGCGCTCTGTAACAGAGAGGGATAAAGAGAAGCAGACGACCGCTGGGGATTCAGTCAGAACAAACCAATCAACACCTCCTGCATTACAGTACACATTGCCTGCGATGACAGACAGGCCTGGAGGTCGTCACTGAGACCGCGTGGAAGCCGTATGATATGGGGGAAGCTGCTGTAGGGGACAGACGTGTCTTCAGCTGCCGGGGAAAGAGCTGTGATCATCCTCCACCCCCCAGACCCCCCCCCCGTTCCCAACGCTGGGCTGTGCTCTGAGTGGATTTGTGCACAGCAGAGGGACGCTAGGCGCTAGGAGGAAAGAACAGAGCGAGAGATGGCCCCATAATGGCAGCCATGGGGCCTGTTCCTAGACACAACATTACTCAAGCTGCTGGCGAATACAGGCAGGTAACCCAGTTTGCAGCGAAAATGAAAAGTGCTTATTTGGCAAGCTGGGACAGTTGTAGCCCAATGAATGATAACGTATGTTATTGCAAGGCCTTTTTCATCCTGTCTCTCAATAGTTTTACACATTCTGAAGACTGTAATAGCTCAACCGGTGATTAAATGTTCTGCCTTACCTGTACAGAAAGCATTTGGAAAAAGCACACTATATTAAAACATGCTTTACACTCTATTATATTATCCATTTATACTATACTTTACTAATCTTTTTAGATACTGCTTCATTTTGAGTGCCTACTTGTATTTTCTGCAAACAATACTGCTTTTAACCTACCACATTCATATATCAGACAATTGATGATGATCTGAGCTGATGGGGCAGAGGTGGCCTAGTGGTTAAGGAAGCGGCCCACTGCTGCCCACTGCTCACTCAGGGTGATGGGTTAAATGCAGAGGACAAATTTCACTGTGTGCACTGTGTGCTGTGCTGCTGTGTATTACGTGTGACAATCACTTCACTTTCACTTCAATTAAGGTCAAGGTTGACTCAAAACCTGATGGCGACAGATCCTCAAGGAACAGGGAGCCTCATAAGCCTCTTGCAGTCATGGATTGGTCTTGCCTTACCAGCACATGCCACACATGCCTGGTCACACTGAGATCTGGGGAATATCAGAGGTCTTCCAAGTTTTCCAATGACCACAGAACTCTGCCCCCTCTTCCTATACACCTGGTTTTTCTTTTTCTCCATAATCCTGTGCTGGGCCACACAAGCCCAGAGTAGATACTTTTTGTGGTCGTGTGGGCGCTAAGAATTAAGCTGTGTGTTCTAAACCCTCACATTTAAACAAAAGGAGAGAATTAACAGAATGGGTTAATAGAATTGTGAAACACTGAATCACAGCACACGGTGCACACAACGAAATGTGTCCTCTGCTTTTAACCCCTCACCCTTGGTGAGCAGTGGGCAGCCATTGACAGGCGCCCAGGGAGCAGTGTGTGGGGAAGGTGCTTTGCTCAGTGGCACTGACAACCTTCTGATTACTGGGCCACTTCCTTAACCGAAAAGCCACCAATTACATGAAAGCTATGCTAATTGACCATAGAAACCACTCCCATTATATTTTTAATATTACATTTTATTGATGGTGTAATTAAATGGCATGGAATGGGTGCCTGAACCTGCTCAAGACTCTAAGGGGTTCATTCTTTTTGCCTCTCCAATTCCCTGTTTTCACATTCATGTAAAATAAACTCATTTACATGAACCTATGAACATGGCAAAAAGCTGTAGCAGGTCAAGAACCATCTTCACAGTCCCTCATCAGCGCACAATCAGAGACAATGGTAGTTCTGTCAGGGATGTTGGAACAAAAAGAAAATAATATGTGATTATGGGCCAGAGAACACAAGAGAACTGTTAATATTGGCCTCCTTATTTTTTATTGTCACACAGCACTACAGGAAAGAACAGACATATAGCCTGGAATCTTGGCACAGTGAGTGGTTAATTGACAGGCCCATTGAACAATTCCTCGCTCTCTATTTTTTGCCTTCATTTTTCTGTTCCTCTCAGCATGTGTGGAAATGAGTATGCCATTTTCAGTGCAGTCTCATGAGCCCCAGGGTCCTGATAAATAGCATTTATAAATAAAGAGAGCGACGCAGTCTCCAACTGGCAATTCAGCCACCAACATCTGTGAAGATTGCCTTTGGGCGAAATGAGAATGAGAAGGGTGGGAGGAGAGTCAATACAAGAGGCTATTGTCTATCCTGTAATTACTGTAATCGCTGCTGCTTGCCCTCCTTGAGGCTCGGCTCAGTCTGCAAAGCATCGGACTCCAGCAAGGAGCACAGAACTGCAGAGCCGCACTCATTCAAATTCACTCCCCTGCGTCCTCCTCCTCGGCTCACCACCTTTTACAGAAACATAAAACCGCCGACCTTCGGGCCCATTGATCCGAGGCAGGCTCTTGGTGGGATCAGACGCGAGCAAAATGCTTCTGAATGTTTCCTGAGGGCCAACGCTTTGCGCCAGGCCACAAGACATGCAATTCCCCTTTGGTCGGCCGATACCTGGGCCACCGCCAGAACCGCAGACTCCGTTCCACTTAACATAGGCACTGAAACGCAGAGACACCCGAGAGCTCTCAGTGTGTTAGATGTCATTTTGATTTCAAGGACTGTCCAAACTGATGAGAGACAAGCATCCCTCCATGTGCCTAAAGCTTGAATGAATCTGAGTAACGGTTAAGAGCTTAGGACTAGGAAGGAGTCAGGCTCTTTGAAAAAACAAGTGACAAGAACAAAAGTAGAGGAATAAAATGGTGAGATATTGTGGTTGACAGCTGACATGGGGTGCAATGCAAAATAGGGGGTGAATGTTCATGCACGCTGCGCATAGTGAACAGCGCCGTGCTCAGAAGCTGACAGACTGACGCCATCCACTGCACTACGAGGTGCCTTTTCTAGAAGTTTTCTTGGCTCTCTGTCACAAATGTGCAAATGCTGTTGTTGGTGGCCGCTGAATCCTGGCACTCTGCTCCAGCAGGTGCCAAGCCAGACGGGCACTCTTCACCCGGGGAGAAGGCCATCACAGTTTCACAGACAGCCCACCCGGCGCTTAACTGCATGAATCAGACTGCAGACATGCAAAGGTGCAGGACCACTTGGTGAGAGGGAGCGTCCTAAGATGCAGTCGGTGCACTTTTGAGGAGGCAATTAGTTAAAAAAAAAAATTTATTGTAAAATGGTGAGAAGTGTGCCATTTATGACTAGTTTATAGCATTTGAGTTCTAGGAATCCTGGAGATTCTGGGTGGACTGGTTAATGATTGTATAAACCTAGTTAAATAATTGATAGTTGTAAATGTAAAATTTCTGTCATGTTAAATAATGAATTACAACAAAGTAATCTTTGGCTCTAATCAGGCTTTTATAGATTTTGGGAGCAGCGGTGTTATAAACAGGGAATGGAAGGCTCTCATTTTCACCTACTTTGTGTAAGGCAGTAGTTCTCAGGCACAATGACACCCATAATGGGGTAAATGCATCAATTTTAGTACCAGTCTTTGGGAGAGTGCCACAATGATTACCGGTTTTCCATTATGTCAATATGAGGTCAACCTGTCCTTACACCGCTGAATCCTAGGGATTTTAGGCAGATGATAATGATTAGTGTTTTATATTTATATATATATGTGTGTGTGTGTGTGTGTGTGTGTGTGTGTGTGTGCAGACCCTATAATATTAAAAATCAACTATACAAATATGAAGGCCAGACACTGCACATCACTTTAAAATTGGAATTTAGAATTTAGTAAGAATTCTGGCATCACAAACCTGTTACTTCTTTTTTAAGAAGCTCTTCTATCCTTCACTCGTTACTTGTATTAATGGCACCTGTTTAAGCTCTGTATAAAAGATGCCTGTCCACACTTTCAAACAGTCACTCCAACAGACAGCTGTCTAAGGAAAACAGGGACAAGATTGTACAAGTCTGGGATGAGACAATCAATACAATAATGGTGGCAGTGGTGGCCTAGCAGTTAAGGAAGCGGCCCCGTAATCAGAAGGTTTCCAGTTTGAATCCTGAACTGCCAAGTTGCCACTGAGCAAAGCACCATCCCCACACACTGCTCTCTGGGCGCCCGTCATAGCTGCGCACTGCTCACCAAGGGTGATGGGTTAAAAACAGAGGACACATTTCATTGTGTGCACCGTGTGCTATGCTTCACAATGACGATTACTTCACTTTCAGTTTACAATAGGCTTGGTGAGAAGAGATCAACTGTTGGAGCAAATATTAGAAAATGGAATCACTGACAATCTGCCTCCACTTGGTGCTCCATGCAAAATCCATGCATCTTGTGGGGTACAAATTATCTTTACAACGATGAGAAACCAGCCCAGAACTACACAGGGGAAACTGGTCAATGACGTGAAGAGAGCTGGGACCACAGACCTCAATTCAATAGAGAATCTGTGACAGGACCACAACATCACAGCTCTTGAGAAAATCTGCATGGAAGAATGGGCCATCATACCAGCTTCAGTGTGTCCAAACCAAAACAGGAGACATTTGACCTCTGTCACTCACAACCAAGGTTACATTAGTGACCAAATACTTGTTTTCTGCACCATTATACAAATACATTTCCTGGATTCTACATTCTCTCTCAGAGTTGAAGTGTACCTATGATGAAAATTACAGACCTCTCTAATATATTTAACCTTTTAAACAATGGCTGCCAAATACCCTCCGAGTTCAAAGAGGTGCAGTTCATTTAACCACGAGAATGGGCCTCCAGAGAGTATGATACATATTTAAAAAAACTTTCTCTCATTCAAGACCACCTACTGTGCCAAATGTAATGACTGCTTTTGGGACTCATTTGTTTTAGGGGAAAAAAATCTTGCAGATGAAGAACAATGCAATAATATTTTGGTTTAAGAGAGAAAAAGACTAAAATATTCACATTCATTTATTCACATTCATTGGAATTTTCTCCCATTAAATACGTAGTTTCTCTAGAGAATTAAGGACTAATTTTGGCAAGACAAGAATATTCTCTCAGGTTTTTAACATTCAGTGTCTCTTTTATGTAGTCTGTAATGATGGGAATTTAAAGGCAACATTTAGAAACCACCTTCATGACGTTCTTACTGTAGCCATAGCAAACTAAGATATTTCAATTACTTCAACCCCTAGGCAGAAATGAGAGACAATTGTTATAAATCATGCTTGGCTGGATGAAATGAAACATTCCACTATCTCTGCAAGAAAAGAAAAGAAACCAAGTCGTTTCTCTAAGGGCACATGGAAATTGGGCATTGCCATGAGCGGACTCGCTGCTGACTGACAGGAAGGATATTACCTCCCCAGGTGAAAACTGGCACATCAAACGGAGTCCGTAATTGAAATTGACAAACAGCTGCATTAGCCTGATCACACAACACAACCTTGAGAGGAGTGAAGGAACAAAAGGTGAGACAGCGTCAGGGAGGGAATGAGGGGGAGTGAGAGGGTGAGGCCAAAAAGAAAAATCAGGAAAAGAGTGCCTGAAAGCATAGAAGCTTGTCTTTTTTTTTTTTTTTGTGGCTACCAGGACAGATTAATCTGGGGCATGCATTATGCATTGGAGCTCTGTATCCCATACAAAACATACAAAAAACAACACCCAATCAAAACGCTGCAAACCTTCTTTTCACATAACGGATGTGCCTAGTGCCACTACGAATGAAAAGAAATACGTTAGACAATGTAGATGCTTTCCAACAGTCCTCAAGATTTATGCCATGCAGTAAACAAAGCAGTCATGGAAAAAACAGATTAATCAAACATACTTCGCTTTCTCCTGCTACAAAATGCAAAATGTGTTTATTTTTTGCATTGAATTCTTCAAAATGGCTCTATCTTAGTGTCCAAAACCACCACAAAGACATGTCCAAAGCTTTGACCGGTAGTGTACAAATTTGCTGCTTTTCTTTTGGGTATAATATACGATCCTAAACCAAATTCTATGTAATTTTCATTTCTACATGATGTTCATTTATTATATTGGATGGATTCTGCCTGCATTAAATGGAAGTATTGCAGTCTTGCCAGCAACCTTCGATTACGGGTCTGTTTCCTTGCCCGTTAGGCCACCACTGCCTGGTTGCCACAGTTCCCTTGCATGTCAGGGACAAAAAGCTTCCTGGACAGACAGCAACTAAAAAGCAAGTGCTGTATACTCTCAAAGGACTTTGCACCCCTTACAAAGGCACAATCACAGAAGTGCTAGCTCCAGCTTTCAGCACGTTGACATCCTTCTCAAAACCCACAGTAAAAGAATAAGGACATTGACAACAAATGGTTGCATGCAGAAGTAGCACAGAAAGTACAACGTGGACACTGCTAAGATTTTAATTACACACTATTTTTACACTTCAAACACACTTCAATAAACCTTTTTGCTATTCTCAGGTTTCCACTGCACGGCTCCAGGTTGCCATAGTTACGATACTTCAGTCAAGTCTTGGGCTGCAGTGGAGGAACTCAAGATATCAGTGACGCCGTCACTCAGCCCGTCTGTCCACAAACAAACGCCGTTTATTTGCACACTCTCTCATACACACTCTTACACATACAAATAAGGAAGAAATCATATTGTATGCTAATTTTATAACCATTTCTAATCAGTTTGAATTAATAACAGATATAGCTATGTGAAAAAAATCTTGATTAACTTGAATAAAAATGTTCTATAATTACTCATATCAATATTACATGTTTTTCAATGTAAATAAATTAATACATTGTAAAAACTCAAAATAAATAAATGCCCCATTAGTTGAGACCTTATTTATTAATTAATGGCAACCCCATTGGTTTAAATCTTTACTATATTTAAGAGATTAAATTAGTGCTGCACGATTAATCTAATCGCAATTGTAATCGCGATGTCAGTTTGTTCGATTACATGAACGCAAAAAGCTGCGATTTAAATGATTAGTACATGGATTGGATCAGCAACATATCCGATCCATTCTCTCATTCTCTCAAAGTTTGCGAGCTGACTGAAGTCTCACTTCAGTCGGATGTGACGTGTTTGGTCACATGACTTTCGATTCGGTTCAATGGAGACCTCAGATTCGTGACTGGTAAGGCGTCAACGTCGCTGCCATATTGCGATAGGCTCTGCTGTGGCATGAAGCATATACATGTCTATGGAGAGAAGTGCATAAAAATGCCTCACTCTTGTGCTGCTTGGGGTTGTACAAACCGCTGTACTCTCCAAACCAGATCCCGGGGGATTACATTTCATAGGTAAGGCTGGACAATTGTTTTGAATATATTTGGCCATTATAAAATCCCGTTTTATAAGTCTTAACCTTAGCTAAGCTAGGCTAAGCTAGCGAAGCTATGCATTCCTGTGTTCAAGTCAGCCTCCAAACAACGTTTTGGTTAAATGTAAGAACTATAATACGGGATTTTATAATGGCCAAATATAATCAAAACAGTTGCTTAGCCTTACCAGGGTTTGTCGTTCGACAGTAATGTAAAGAGTTTTTTGTGATTATTTAATTTTGTAGAATATTGTATTTTGAAAGCACTGGGCATTTCAAGTTGTTATAAGTAGTTTGTATATTTCACTTTGAAATTAAACATTTCACTATTAGTAATTTGTATGCGACTTTTCATTGATATACAAGCAAGTGTCCTTTATCATATCGCAATCGCATATGATAAAGGACAATCGCATATCGCAATATTGATCTCAATAATTGCAATATGTCTTTTTCCCCAAATCGTGCAGCCCTAGTTTAAATGACACTTGATTTTAATTTGAACACTCATTACATTATGTAGCATTCTGTTAACTGTTAAACTGTTAAAAGCTTTCACCAACTGTAATTAAGCAATAATACATTTCACCAACATAAGATGACTAAAATATAAGACAACCCCACTTTTCAAACAAACAAATAAATACAATTTAAATGCAGTACCACATGGCATAGTTCACTGCATAAAGCCAGCAAAGAGTGAAATGGCTAAAAATTGCACAGAGGAGGGCAACAAGTATTGGTTTTATATGTTAATAAACTGTATATTACTTGTGGTGTTTTCGGTTTCAGTCTGGCAATATCAGAATAAAAATTGTGCAAATATGGGATAGTAAACACTAATAGATTCTTGGCTCAGCCCTACTTGAAAGAATTACTGCCATTATGGCATAATGTACCTTTAATATATTCATGATGGTAGAAAAAAAACCCAGAACAATCATCTCACTGGTCCAAAACTTTGTCATGCAACACCTTCTCACATGATGTTGAGAGCATGAATGTAATCAGGAAAATGGATATGTGAGATATTGCCCCTCCCAAGATTGCTCAAAATACCAAAACCAAAAATAACTGTGACACAATAAGAACTGAAAACCTCTGAAAAACTGTGGCTGGGGAATTAAAAGATCTGGTTTAAGTTAGCCAGAAGGCACGTGGAGAACTCTCAGAGAGGCTTATGGCCTAAAATGTTCAGCGCTGTGCTCGCCACAAGCCAAACGCCCCACAACCAGCAGCAACTGAATAATGCAGCACTAAATCATGCTCGTCTGCCTCCAGAACTGACAGACCTTCCAGTTTTCATCCGAAAGCCTGGAATTTATTCCAAATGTCAATCGATCACATCCAAAGCACTAGTTATTGTGAAACAAGTATTTAGCTGTTTAAAAGTGCCAAAATATTTCTATATAGAATTAACTTTGCAATCAATGTGGTCTGTAGTGAAAATGGGTTCCTGCAAAACCTAGAAGCAATGGTTTAAAGTGCACGGTGTGGTGCAAAGATTTTTCAGAGCTGCAGCGACGGGGGCTTGCCGAGGCAAACAACCTTACCCTGCTGAGTCACCTGAGAGCGGAAGACGCTCTCAGAAAACAGAGCCAGGTCAATTGTGTTTACCTACCTTGCTTGATTCAAGGCCCTGGATACAGATGCACTGCACTGTTTCCAAACCACTGGATATGTTAACAACTATGCCAAGCCCTCTCAATGGTGAGGACTCTCTGTATGGAGAAAAGGGGTCAGGGCTGAGGGGTGGTATCTGCTGTTACATCATTAGCAAAGCATGCCTTGTTTGCGCTCAAAAGCACAATCAAAATCCGCGCAGCTGCAGATATTTTAAAATATTCATCTGTCGTTGCAGTGACCGTGGTGATTCAGGCCCCATCCACACAAGAATGCTCAAAAACAGGGTTTTGGTTTCTAAAAGACTTGCATCCACATTAAACCGTTATCCAAAATGTTTTCGTCCACACGAAGACGCAGAGAATGGCCCGAGTGCTGTTTTAACCCCCTTATTTTGCATCTAGTTATCCCCCGTTGGTCTTGTGCACGCCAAGTATCACCACAGTCAAAGTTTAAATTTGTTGAAATTTGACTGCTGCACGTGTTGAAAGTTCATGCCTATTTTGTTTGTGCTGGAGCCCCACTGCAAGTGCTGTGTGTTGAACGCAACTTCGCAGTTACGCAACACTAATACGTCAGTATTTTCACCAAAAAGCCACTTTGCCTTGGACGCAAGGCTAGATCAGAGAGAAATTGTAGTGTTCTCGTGTGGACAGGGCCTCAGACTGAGGACGCAGCCGCCAGTGGCTTGAAAGTGTGAACTGTGTGAACTCCCTCAGCTGTGTGTTTGTGTTTGCAACCTGCTTGTTGAGCCGCTAATTGTTGCATTAGTTGGCTATTTCATCTAGGCCCTATTTTTAGCTGTGAGACACATGATCCCTCGACTGTGTTTTTCTGAGGAAACAATAGGGAGACTCTGATGACGTGCGACAGCTGAGGGACAAGAGAATGGGCTGCTGGACGACAAGTGGCAGAAAGAAGATGGAGAAAGTGGGCGAGGGAGGAAAAGAAAGGGATGGAAACAAAACAGACCTGGAGGTGTAACTGGCGATGAAAAGCGGCAGTTAGATGTGCCTAATTAATTGCCAATCTTCATACGGTTACAAATAGCCCTCTTTGTTTCCATGAATAGAACGCACAAACCGTTTCCAACAGATATACTGGCAGCATCGGAACTAGGAAATGCTGCCCTGCTAGGTCCATTATCAACTACATGTATTTTCAGCAAAGTACAAAACGTCCTGATAGACATGAAGGAAAGAATGAGAATATACTTCTACCTAAAAGAGAGCAGCTGGACTAGCAGAGTGCAGAAATGTTGGCCGGCTTGTTAAGTTCTGTTCTGCTACACTTCCATCAGCCTGCCACATCAATTTTGATGTTACTAAAAGTATTTTACAACTGAAAGCTACTAAACTAAAGCATGGGCAAATAGCTGATATGATCATTTATTATGAATAAAAAGCAAAAACCGCATATAGGGTGAATCTAGCATGAATTCTGACATTCTATGATACACAGGCTATTAGCTCAATTGTGGAAACTGTATCAGAGATGATTCAATATTAAATACTGAAAATCCAAACTTGTCCAGCTCTACTAAGCTCTTTACACTTTGTTCTAATTGTTTAAACTTACACGGACCTGAGATGGACCATTCTATTAGTGCAAGGACCTTACAAAATCCTGAACTTTTTTACATGTAAACAAGAATAAATATATGATAGTCATGTGACTATAGGATCTGAAAAAAAAATCTCCTCCCTCAACTGATAGTGAACATCTGGGGACTGTAATTCCTTTCTCCTTATATGGATACAAGACTGGCTGTACAATAAGAACCGCTTCAATCTCACAATCTATATCTGTCTGTCTGTCTCAAACGGCTCCTCATTCATCTCCTGTTGAACATGAGTGGGTGAGAGGGACCTCTGGAATGTCTACAGACCCTCAGTTGCAAAGCTGTTGCTATGTACTGTACACCGGTAAATGATTTGGTAATGCTAATTAAGTGTCTAATGTGAAGCGACTGCAGTCCATGTGCAACGGTGGTGGGGACACAGTCACAACGACCTGCATCTCCACAATAATAACAGTAAAAAGAAAAGCAGTTGGACAAGCACACACGCACACACACTACCAGCAGTCAATTAATGTTCTTGATAAGGAAACACTCATGGTAATTGTTTAAATTAATCAGTTTCCAACTCTAATCTCTTTCAGAGGGCAGGAAGATGCGTCCCAGAGGGCCAAGGGAGGCCATTGGTATTCATGGTGCGTAAATAACAGCGAGGTGGCCTTAGCCACGCTGGTGGCTCGAGGGATGGTCATATTCTCATGCGCTCCCCTCGGTGCACATGGATAAAGTTCAGCAAATACCAGCCACTGAGCTTGGGGCACTTTCGGGTCTGCTGCAGGGCTTCATGTCTGTGACAAAAATGCTAATGAACATCATGTCTAAGGACGTGTTGAAATTAATTCAGCAAAAAAAAAAATTCTCCATCCAGATTTGCAGGTGAAAAAAGGTGAATGATGGCAAATAATAACAAATGATTTGACAAAAGAATTACTCATTAATGAAGCCATGTTTCTCTGCTGTAAAACATTACTGATGACCTTTGCCACCACTGGCTGTATTTTATTTTGTAGGCTTTAAGACCCAGATGCCCGAAACATTGCTTCATTAATAAATAATCTTTCAACAAGGTCACTCAGTGTGAGCATCTCCTTCCTCCTACCTGATGTCATTCTAGCAGGCAGATGTGCCACACAACTAAATTAATCAAATAATTGACGCATTGCAATGCAGATGATCGATGCAGCGCACAATATAACCAATATTACCATAATAACATTGCTTGGTGATTTTCTGGTGGCGCATTAAAAATTCTTGTTTAAAAAAGTAGTCCCAACTGTGGCTACCTGACCTGAGTACAGTGCTACTGTAGGAGTTTCATGCTGTGCGTCTCGCGCCGCTGTCAACTGAATCGTGGGGGCAGTGGTTGGCCTAGCGGGTAAGGAAACGGACCAGTAATCAGAAGGTTGCCAGTTCAGTCCCCACACACAGCTCCCCGGGTGCCTGTCATGGCTGCCCACTGCTCAATAAAGGTGATGGGTTAAAAGCAGAGGACTCATTTCGCTGTGTGCACAGTGTGCTGTGTTTCATAATGACAACCACTTCATGAGACTTCACATCCAACAACCCTCTGACAATAAAAATAATTTGCATTAGAGAAGAGCACTGCCCCAGTGTGCAGTTGTTTCAAAATGTTTTGCCTTTTCACACTTAATCTAACAAATGAAAATGCTGATTCTTAAATTAATACAATGTAAACTGCACAGTCCCAGTCTGCTGGTATTTATCAGATGCCCTTAAGAAAGCCAGCCAGACAATAAGGACCTCCTCTCTTTTTCACCTTCACTTCAGCAGCATGGGCAGGCCACCACAGAGAAGAGGAAAGCAGGGGTCAAAGATGGATGGTAGAGAGAAGGTGGATAGAGCAGGTTTAGTTTCAGCAGGAGGCCTCACTCTGTCAGAAGGAGTGAAATCCATCACCACGTGGCAGACTCTGAGCTTTGGAGCTTTGGACTTGGCATCTTCCTCTCTGAGGCAGACTGGCATTTGCACTGGGGTGCCATCTCCGGGCAAAGCTCTGGAACCTGGCAGCTGGGCGCAGTCTATAGCGGGTCTTGGGGGCGGTGTTGGAATGCAGCCAGCGGTGGATGAAGCGGGTGAGCAGCTACAGCCTTCCCATAAACTCAGACCCACTGCAGGGCTCTAAAAGACAAGCCAGCACAGAAATCCTGCTCCTTCAAAATACAGCAAACACACTGGCAATGCCCCTTGAATACAGAATAGTTGCAAAATTGTGGCACTTGCACCTTTAGAAATGCTGATAATTGATTGTGATTAATGAGGGATTGATAATCCTCCAACATGAAACATTTTAAATTGGTGCAGCTCACAATGTCTCCATCCACAGGACACACAATGGTTGAGCTGGAGTATGAAAATTTTTTAAATGAACTTGACATCTTGTTGTCTCCACCAGGACCAAAAACCCCAGTTGTGTCCATGTCACCATGGGACTTAAAATAAATCATAGTTACAAAACCTCAACCACACACGCTGCTATAAAACCATGGCATTTACAGTAAACCAGGCAGTAGCAAAGCACATCTGTGTGCGACTCAGCAAGGTTTTTCTGCCTCCTGCTTCCCAGATCTCCAGGGCGGTAGCATGCAGAAATGGACAGATGGCGATCTCCTCAAATGGGCATATGACCAGCCTAATAGCAAAGAGTGGGCAGCTGTCACCAAGTGTTAGCATCAACAGACCGCGGGCCATTCATCTGCTCTCTCCGGGTTTCTGGGGGCCGGTACAAATGATTTGAATCCATGAGCCCTAAACTCAGCAGAGATACCCTATCAATACAAAGCAATGAAGGCCGATACCCTATCTAGTCAGTTGCAGTGGGTACAGAAAGTATTCAGACACCCTTAAAAGATTTCACTCATTGATGTACACACAGCAACGCATATTGACAGAAAAACACATAATTCTGGACATTTATTAACAAAGAAAAACTGAAATATCACATGGTCCTAACTATTCAGACACTTTGCTGTGAGACTCATATATTTAACACAGGTGGTGTCCCTTTCTTCTGACCATTCTTGAGATGGTTCTACAGATGGAAGCCTCTCCCCAGTGCAAGACCCATGAAAGCCCACATGGAGTTTACTAAAAAACACCGGGAGGACTCCAAGATGGTGAGAAAGATTCTCTGGTCTGATGAGACTAAGATAGAATTAATGCCAAAAAAAGTGTTATACGTGGAGAAAACCAGGCACTGCTCATCACCTGTCCATCACAGTCCCAACAGTGAAGCATGGTGGTGGCAGCATCATGCTGTGGGGGTATATTACAGCTACAGGGACATGATGAGTGGTTGCAATCGAGGGAAATATTAATGTCAGGGATATCGTGGACAAAAACCTTCTCCAGAGGGCTCAGGACCTCAGACTGGGCCGAAGGTTTACCTTACAACAAGACAATGACCATAAGCACACAGCTAAAATAACAAAGGAGCAGCTTCACAACAACTCTGCGTCTGTTCTTAAATGGACCAGCCAGAGCTCTGAGCCAAAACCCAATTGAGCATCTCTGAAGAGACCAACATTTCCACCAACGTTTACCATCCAACCTGCCAGAACTGGACAGGAATGGCAGAGGATCCCCAAATTCAGGTGATAAATCTGTTGCATATTTCCAAAAAAGACTCATGGCTGTATTACATTAAAAGGGTGCTTCTACTAAATATGGAGCAAAGGTCTGAATATTTAGGACCATGTGATATCAGTTTTTCTTTGTTAATAAATCTACAAAAAATGTAAACAATTCTGTGTTTTTCTGTCAATATGGGGTGCTGTCAGTACAAAAAAAAAATCTTAAAATGATATTAGCAAATGGCTGCAATATAACAAAGAGTGAAAATGTATGGGGGTCTGAATACTTTCCATAACCACTGTATATGCATTAGACATTATCTACCTGACAAGTTCATTTTTAATATTAAAAATATTAAAATAAAGGCAACTGAGTGAGGTTGCTGTTATATGATGATAAAATTAAACAGGACATCCTTTTGAACATCCTTTATAGTCGTTTATTGCATTGGAATACATGCGGGGTTTTGAATGGGGCTTGTCACTAATTATCTGCAAGTTCCACGTGGCAACTGGCCCGCAAAAAAAGCAGTACGGAAACGTGGAGAACGAGCTGTGCAGAACAACGCCCAACTGAGCGGAGCCTTGAAGACTGAGCATTGTTTCCAATGACGATGTGAGGATGCTTCATCTCTTATTACCTCGGAAAGCTCCAAGAGGGGCAGGAGAGGAGAGTAATTCGAGAGTTGCACAGCTGCATAGATTAATATTAAAGGGAACTCATAACACAGGCAGCATGGAAAAGGATTTTCATAAATATTCACCAGACCTGGACTGTAAGCTTCACTTCACCATCCTCATGAATATGGATGAGAGACTGTCAGGAAGTACAAATGTTTAACCATATAAACCAAAGAGAATTTTTGGGGAGTGAGGTGGGGATGGTGAAGGATGTGAAAGGTACTGAAAAATCAAAGCCAGTATCTGATGCATGCAACCCACAAAATGCAGAACATTTGCACAATACTACAGTCTTAAGGTTGAAGCGAGGGGGTGGGAGGTAAAGAGTGTTAAGCTGTTTGTTATGCAGAGCCACTTTGGGCAAAATGACTGGGGAAATTAACAGTAACCAGAATAGAAGGACCTGCGTAGGTATGAGTGTTGGGACCTTTACAGCTGTTAAGGGAGCGTTCACGTAAGCAATTAGAAAATCCCTCGACACTGAAATGGCAAGTTATCAATGTTAACATTTGGTTAATATTTACTTTAGACCAAAAAAACAAAAGTCAGTGACCGTTTTAAGGCCTTGTGATTGTGGATTTCACATGCTCTCACCAGACAGTGGTAGCCTAGAGGTTTAAGGAAGGCTTTAAGGAAGCGGACCCATGATTGGAAAGTTGCCGGTTGAAGGTGCCACTGAGCAAAGTACATATCCCCACACACTGCTTCCCGGGCACCTGTAATGGCTGCCCACTGTTCACCAAGGTGATTGGTTAAATGCAGACACATTCTCTGGTTTCCTTCCGCTGTGATGCACAAAGGCATGTAGTTAATTTACTGTAGGTGTGAGTGTTTGAGTGAATGGTGTGTGTGTGTGTGTGTGTGTGTGTGTGTGTGTGTGTGTGTGTGGTGTGTGTGTGTGTGTGTGTGTGTGTGTGTGTGTGACTTGGGGTGGGCTGTTCCCCTTCCCCACCCTGTGCCCAATGTACCAGGATGGGCTCTGATGGGTTCTGACATTCATGACCCTGAGTAACACAACTAATTGTTTAAGCATAGTGAGTGAGTGAGAGTTTTCAGACTGGGTCAGACTATTTGTCACCAGGGTGGGGTGGCTAAAAGGGGATTTGTAAAAGTTAACACCCTTTCAATAGTAAATTTTAAAATTGTTTAAATTAAAATGAGATTGTTTTGAGGTTTGAGTCGATTCAGTTTCCTTTGTTCTAGATTTTTTAACATTCTGGAAAAAAAAAATCCTTCTTCCATTATCCTCAGTTAAACCTGGGTAGACACCTTTCTAATTTTAGGACTGTGTGGGTGTGGGAATGTGTATTTCGTGTTAGGGTTGCGTTAAATGTGGTGAGGCAGCCTGGGGTCGAGCTCGAGAGGATCAGGAAAGCAGGAGGCTCAACCAAAAGCTGAAGACAAATCAGACAGCCAAAAAGCAACGGGGGACAAAAACACTGTCTACGCTCTAAAAATACACCTACAGAAAAGAATAAGAAGGGGGAAGGGGGAAAAGGAAAGCAGTAGCTACATCAGATGCAACACAAGGACTGAGTGAACTGTTTAACAGAATAAAGTTCCCAAAATCGACCAGGAAAAATATCTGAAGTAAACCCCCATTAGCACAGGCCGGAAGCAGGAGAAATGTTTACTCATCTCTGGTAAAATGTGCCCAGCAGAAAGAGAAGGCTGACACTGTTAACCATACACCACCACCCCAAGAATACAAAGTCTGGATATACTGTATATAACAGCTGGACATACTGTACCCGGTCATGCATTACCATCCTGTATCAGAAAAAAGGCACCTTTTCCCCAGCAACATACAGACCTTTCAAAGCTTTATAAGTATCAACGGATCAAGAGGTCTTTAGAATAAGAGGCACACAAAGATGCAGTTATCAGCAAGCTGCCACTTCTCAATTTAAATATGATGGGGCCAAAAACAGGCACCCTCCTCAGCACTTAAGGAGAGTACCATGCTTGGCCGTGCGAGAGACAAGACAGTTTATGTTTTATTTATACATAACCAGTGCCGCCCACAGCATCCTCTGATACGAAACATTTGATGCCCTCATTAGATTTGAAAAAGGTCACTTTGTTTTGCTTTCCTCCAATGGCACCCATTTAATATGCCTTTGGAGGGTAGTGGTAACCTTTTTAAAATCCAGATGCAGAGAGCAAGCCCTGTTTTGAATTTGTGCGTATGGGTTTATTAGGACACAGAAGGGGTCAGCTTTTAAGATCAGCTAGCCTGCAGCTGTGCATAGATGAAAATAAGGCGCTCTAGCCTGACCCACTGAACACATCCCAACAAGGCCACCTCACTGAGAAGTCAGTCTAAAAGACCTCCTTCAGCTGACATGCCATCTCCAATGCCACCAATTTAGTCTAGCAGAATTATTTTCATCACTACAGCTCTGAAAATGTAGTGCATTATTTCATTACTTTCAAGCCACACAGACATCTTTCTTCCCAGGAAAAACATGGTGGAACAATTGTATGCATTTATTTTAACTTGTATTAAAAATGGTTATATTTGAAAAAAGGATCTGTACTTTCAATGGACTTTTTATTGGCAGCAACAGCAATTACCATAATCTTTCACAAAATCTCCAAAATAAAAAAATAGATACTGTATAATTTATTGTTCTGCATCCTAGTCAAAAACAGCTTACTCAGTCACAGCAGCAATCTAGGTTTTTACAATTTACATACAGGAATGTGCCATCACTGATAGAAGTGTTATTTCTTTAAAGAACATACGAACATCATCCGTACAGCAAAAATAAACAATTAAACATACTTTACTCCTAAAACCACACCAATAAATAAATATAACATAAATAAATAAATAACATAAATAAAAGCACGAGAGCATTTCCTAACCAATGCCTGGAATTTTTTTTTTTAAGTCCCCAGATATCATTTTCTTCTTTAGGTGAAGTCATATTTAATTACATGGGTCAATAAGACGTGCAAAGAGTGTTTCTGAATTAAACAGGTTGATTTGTACAAGACTGACACACTGACCAGTGAAGGAATGGGAAAAAAATACTAATTGTAATATAGCCTAAAACAACATTTTACATCTGGCCAGAAGTATAACACAGTTGTTTTTTTTGTTTTTTTTTCTCCATTCTTTTCATTGAAAGACTATTCTGAACATAATAGCACATTTCACGAAAATCTTTTGATGAATCATCATGCTTTTTACTAACAAAGTTTATCTTTTCACCTTGCGTGTAAACTCATATCCAATTACCAGACAAAAGGTCAACCAACTGACTGATTTTAATTTTAATAATTCACTCTACCTTTCTATTGAAACAAAAAATCTGGAGTCATTTAAAACACTTTTTAAATAAAATAAATGATCAAGTGTTTGATTTTAAGCAACAAATTCACATTTTAGTAAAAAAAAAAAACTAATTATAAAGCACTTTAAGCTATGTTGATAAGTAACCCAGTATTTTGAGGCCCTTGTTAAGAAGCTTTCAAAATATCCACCAACACCCATTCCTCACCGTTATTCTTGGATGGTCAACACAAAGAGACAGAAGGGGAAAAACACTTATTCCACATCAAAAAGCAAAACGTACTGGAATCATCTGACATCAAGATATTAGGCACAGAAATCTGCAATGCAGAGCAGACCAAAAACTGAAGAGTGAAATCATTAGCTGCACAAAGCACAGAAATGTAAACTTTAAGGTCAATAGAAATAGACTCATTTTGAATGGACAAGTCACTGCAGATAAAATGATTAAACGGACAGCTGAGGTTTACATCATGGAACAGGGTAAAAAAAAGCACATTAATTTTTTTTTGTTCATAAAATGTGCGTATATGTTTGACATTACCTCAATAGGACAAAAAATAAGTACATAGCGTATTTATGGAATGACTTTTTTTTTTTGGTCCAAATAGGCCAAATTCAAATAAAAGCTGTCTCTGTGTCACTCAGGGTCTTTTCCAAACCTGTAGCCTTTGCTTTGACAGTTCTAAGCATGTCTTAGGCTCCGAAGCCAGATACATTTTCAGTGCCTTCTGCCAGTCATCTTCGGTCTCCATTTTCATCTCTGTTTGATTCCTAAAGGGATCTTGTGTGAGGCAGAGCTTATATATAAAATCCCATGAGAAGAAATGATGTCCATGAGATGGCTCATGAGATAAGCCTCACAGATTTGGAACAACCAGAGAAAAATGTGAAACAGCCTTTAGAGGAGGGAAAAGAAAAAAAAAAAAAAACACCTGTGTGTCAGCTGCAATGTACCCAAAACAATGCTTGTTCAGTTCATCAGCCAGTTTGTCCTTGATTCTGATCCTGGCAAGAAAATGGCCACCATTGTGAGATGAGCTCAAGGCATTGAAACCCACAGTACTCTACAGACTGCAAATAACCTCCGGCCGTTCAGGTCAAAGCCATTGACCAATTGTATTTACACAAGGGACCAGCTTTGTTTTACATGCCCAGTTCATTTAAGAGATAAGATTATGTATTCAGTGTCCTGACTGCTAAAATAAAATTTATGAGCAATGGACATTACTTCATTTTTGGGTGTGACAGCTGAAACATTAGGTGGTTAAATGTGTGCCACGAATGTGCTTATACCACTATTCAAATTCCTAATAAATTTGCAGAGCAGAAAGCCTCCTTCTTTGGAACAGCTTCATCGCCATATCATTTAGCAGCTGATTTGTTAAGATTCTTCAAAAGGTCTTGGACTGTCCTCCTTCAGATGGAGCAGGAGTGAGCTCTCTTCCTGGGTTTGGGCTCTCCAAAGTCCTTGGCATCGTCGGCACAGCGGCTAAAGGAGCACAGGGTCTGTGAGAGGCGCCGCATTCCAAGGCGGAATACGCTGTTGGACAGGCTGTAGATGACACAGTTACAGAAGCTGTTGCTGATGGCCAGCCAGGTGGTGACAAATGACAGCGCTGGGCTGTCCAGAACATGCGAGCTCTCCAGCAGGAAATAGATAATGTAGGGCAGCCAGAGTGCATAGAACACACTGGTGATTCGGAAGAGCACCATGGCGTAGCGCCGGTCCGGCCCGTGGCTGCCATTTTGCCCATTTCCATTGCCACCAGTCTCCATCTCCTGGCTGGGGAAGCGTGCCCGTCGCTCACTGATTTCCCGGTTGTGCTGCTGGCAGATCCGGAAAATGTGAAAGTAGGTAAAGCAGACCACCAAGGCTGCGGGAGCGTAGAGGAGGCAAACCACAAAGCCAGTGAAGAGAGCAGAAGTCGGCCAGTCACGGGCACACCACTCGAAGATGTCACCATGGTAACCTGGCTTGCCCCAGCCAAAAAAGGAGGGTAGGAAAACTGCGCAGGAGTAAAGCCAGATGACAGCGATGCAGCCACGCAACCGGCAAGGTGTCACCAGCTGGTTGTAGGACAGAGGCTTGGTAATAGCCAGGTAGCGGTCCACGCTGATGCCGGCCAAGCAGGCCATGGAGACGCTCTTCAGCACAGAGATTATGTAGCTGAAGACCTGGCAGGTGACAGGCTCATGGACGCCGGCCGGGTAGTGCAGCAGGGACAGAGTGGGCACCAGGCAGCTCAAGCCCACCAACAGGTCAGCATAAGCCATGGTCTGGATGAAGTAGCTGGTGGTGTAGTGGTGCAGCAGCGGAGCACAGTGGAACACAAAGATAACAGTCAGGTTCCCGGCGATGATGAGCACGGTCAACAGCACGATGACTGCCGTTTCCAGGACACAGGCTTCCACACCCTCGCTCAGCTCCCAGCCCAAGGGGCACGAGTGGTTCAGGGAAATGCCCACGGAGAGGCCAGTGGTGCTATTCGCAGTGGGCACCAGCTCGATGAACCCAGATTGGTTCATTGTACTTGGAGTGAGGGGCTGTGCTGTACTAGGCACTCAGCGTTATCAGCCTCTATCTGGGATAGCGGCTCAGCCGTGTTAGTAATCTCCTTCAACAAACACGGCTCTATCCCCTCTCTCACATAGCTGGTTCTCAATCAAATGAACCCTGACCAAAATCAATAAAGTCCAGCAGAGCAGAAAAACAAAAAGAGAGAAATACGGATGACCACCTCTCTCCTCCAGTCAGTCATAGTTGTTGAGCAGCACGGTGGGCGCCAGGCAAAGATATCCCCTTCACAAACAGAATGGGCTTTAGCTATGGGAAATTGCCAGATGACAGTCTCTGCCACAAAACTGGCCACTCTGGCTTCGTGCTGATATTCCTGTCAGACCGTGTTTCCATTTGATACTAACAGACGCCGATGAAGAAGTCTGAAGATTCCAGCCATCCTCGCAAGGGCAGAGGCTATCCCACTGACTTGTTTGCACCAGATGCATAATGAATGCCAGCCATTCTCCTCTGGAAGTGCATAGTACGGACAATTAAGTTTATCGTTCAGATGAAATGGACTCTGCCTCATTTCATGCTGCTACAACTAACAGTGCACGTTTGTCTTAAGGCACAGCAAAATGTGTGGTCACAATAGTAAAACCTCCTTACAGTTTTGGCTATTTATCCCATAGTTCAAAAGTTGTCAAGTTCCACCAATATGCAGAGAAGCACAAATGATAATATTTTTCTACGTATATATTTTGTTATCCGCTTTGGTCACTGTCTGGACCCCCTGTGCCTTCTATTGTCCAAATCAAAACACAGACGTGCTCTGGATAAACACAGAGCACTCTGGGGCACTGTGTGTGTGTTGAAGTCCCTAAGACAGAATGGATCAACACAGCGATATTGTTATGTGCAACAGAGGAGCAGCTTTGGTCTGCTTATTCCCAATCCATTTTGTTTTCATGAACTTTCCTTTCATGGTCGGAGAAAGAAAAAAAAGACGACCAGAAAATCAGGTCATGTTCCGGGAGGGGGTAAAAGCCAGGGTTTGTGGAGTCACCACCTCCTCTGTGTGGTCTCTGAGAAAGCGGATGAATAGAAAGTGCAAGGATGAAAAGCCATGTCAGCGGCGCAGCGCTTATATCAAGAGTCTCTCCTTACAAATGCTGGCTGAGAGTGTGCTTCTGTCTCCATGCAAGCAGTCGCAAAACGCAGGAAAGAAGAAATAGAAAACAAAAAGGCAAAGCCACATGGGTATCCACTTATCTCCGAAGCTGAGTATTCTCACAAACTGCTTATACCTGCCGGTCTCCAGTCTCCTGACTGATTGTCTTATTCCTCTGACCGTGACCGTGCTCATCCACCAGCCGACAACAGGCTTTGACGGCAGCGGAGACGGCAATCCAGCGGAGGAGAGAGAAAAAGTCCGGGTCCCAGTGTTGTCCTTTTTCCAGCAGCTCTCCCAGCGCTAACTACATTCCAACTAGTCCATGTGGAAGCATACGCCAGAAAACAACATAGTCAATTACAATGGGAAGAGGCGGGGTGGGGGGAGCCTGCATCAAAAGATCAGAAATGCAATCGAGCCATGAGCACTGAAGACTGAGGTGAAAGCATCCGCTTCGGCACCAGCACAGAGAGGAGGAGATGCAGCAACTGGCATACAGTTCTCTATCCCGCCTCTCTCCCTCCCTCCTTTCTCGCTCTCTCTCTCTCTCTCTCACTTTATCCTCCCCCTCCCCTTTTGGCTCCACCTGAGGTCCTCTCGTCCTCCCTCAGCTCTCCCACCACATTACCTCTCTATGGCTTGCAACTCAATGCGCCGCCCTCTGAAAAATTAGCTAGAAGATTTTTACCCTCCTCTCGCATAAAAGACCCACTCCCCCCTTCCCAGTCTCTCTCGCCCCCTCTTTCAGCGATTCCAGCCAGTTTGCACAGACCAAAGAAATAGCCCAGCAATGCCTGCCCCTTGGTTACAGTTGCCAAGCAGTTCAGTTGGTTGGGACCCTCCCTAACAGCAGCTGACACCATGCAACAAATTAAGCATCCATGTTGGGGTGGGGGGTGGAAGAAGGGTGGTGTTCACCGGGCTGTGTGCCCAAAAAACTTTCACATTCCATCCCAGGTATTCTATGTAATCATTTAACACATAAAAAAAAAAAATCTGCTCAAAGTATTTATAAATTCTCTCTCTCTCTCTCTCTCTCTCTCTATATATATATATATATCAAGTTAAAGTTTATCAAGTTAAAACAACAGACAAAGGTGTTTTCAATAATGCATGAGGAGGAAGGAGAAGATTTTCTGTGTAATTTATCCATACTGCCTAGCTTTGCCCATGTGGACTCACCAAACAACAGAGTGAGCCAAAGGGCTTGCTTAATAATTCATGACAGAAGGAGGGGGAGGGGGAGAAAGGGCCAGAAAAAAAGATATGGTCATGGTAAACCCACCCTGTGTATCCTCTTCTGAGCTGCCTACCTACAAACTTGACCAAGACTCTTGACCAAGCTTGAGCTGATTTAGGTTCAGGGTCACAGAAACACATTAAGTACACTGCGGAAAACGTCCCCTGTGGGCAGAGCTCAATATGATTTATGTATCCAGAAAAGGTGAGACCAAGGTCAAATGACAGGCATAGTGACTTTGACACTCAAAATAGGAGAAGGGATCATTTCTCCTAATAAACCCCCTGTTTAATTGCTTGCTTGGACCAAGCACGTTTCATCAACAAGCTAATTAATGCTGAACTAGAAGGACTAGTTCTAGGACAATGAAAATAAAGAGTAAGAATAATAACTATCAATACAGAATTATTAAATAGGTCTGTATTAAACTGGTCAAACGAAAGAAAAAAAAAGACAATAACAATAAAACCAACTAGGCACCTGATTTCACGTCCCTTTCAGAAACCCAGACATTGGCTTTTATCCTGCAGGGCAAGTGAGCAGAGCTCCCCACACACGACCAGAGGAGCAGGTGGGGTTTCCAGTGGTCTGCTCCTCCATAATTGAAACTGTCATTTTTGTGTCTGCTAAGGGGCCAGTGCCGTTAGAGAGATTGATAACGACTAAAGCCCAGATCCTACATTTAATCGGTTTTCTGAACTCCCCAAAAACACAAAATTCTAGTGCATGATTACAAATTAAACGTTTGAAACAATTTTTTTTTAGGTCAGAGAGGAACACAGGAGGAAACCGGTAGGGGAGGCTCCATGGTGTGCACGCTAATGGAAGAGCCCAACTCGACGTGAATGGCAGCTCCACATGCAAGAGACACTGGGATTCTATCTCAACAGAACCCCATTATAGAGAGAGCGGCTGCCCCAGCTGTGCAGCTGCTAGTCCAGGACTAGGGCTGCATTGTGACCCAGAGCCTCCCAGCAGCCCCTTCTTATGCAAAAGCATCAAATTTGGAGTGGAGTTCTTCAAATATGCACATTTATGAGAGAGGCAGATTAATATGCAGCCATTTTATGAGTAGACAAGAAAAAAAAAATTAAACATTTGGCATGAACAAAGATGGCAAACATTCCCTGAGAAAATGTGGAAACAACGTAGTATTTTCCCCTAGTGTCTAGGCAAGGACCGTTCACATCTTTTAAAACAAGCCTCCCCCAAAGCCACCTGCTAATCTTATGTGATGATATTAACAAATTAATAAAACTTTTTTTTTTCAAGGTCTCACAGCAATAAATGTACATGTGGTATTTGAATCAAACTATGTTTTTGAATGTAAGGCCCTTTCACACTGACAGAAGGCTCCGCCATCAAAGATTTCATTACATGCTCCATAAAGGAGGTAATCTGCTTAAGGGAAGTCACAAGGAGTACATCAGCAAGCAAGCCCAGAAATGGAGGCTAGAATCAGTCAGTGGGAGAGCCAGCTTGCATGAAAATCTATATAAAACATATTACTATTTAGAATTTACATAAAATACTGCTCACATAGGAGGTCTTAAAGAGAATTTTTTTTATTTTTTTTATTTCACATCCAAGGTTCTTCGGAGGTTCTGTTCTATTAGCTGTTAATGTAATCATCCTTTTCTTTTCTCTTGTCATAACACATTTGTTGAAGTTGAAAGCTAAACTGCTCTATACATCTGCCGCAAAACACATGATTTACTTTCTTGATTTACTAAAGGTAACATTTGTATCCAAAATTTATATAAATGTACAATTTTGGCTCTGAATTAGAGTCCCTTTTCAATATTTGACTGTACCTGAGTTAATCAAATGATTTGACACTAGTCATACACTAGTATCCCCTTTAATACACCTTGCAAAGAATGATACTGAGGTAAATATTTGCAATATCTGCAATTTGTTTAAATTTCTCATCTCCTTTCAATCAGAGATGGACCAATACATCTATAAGATTTTGGACAAATAATGACTCATCTAAATTTAATCTAAATTCTAGGTTCTTCTATTTTTTTATATTGTATGCGTGCTATAACCAAATGTGACACAATGTATACATATATTTGCGCAATTGTTATATTGTCTCACTTTTAAGTTTAACTCTGATGTTTCCATAACCATAACCAAGCAATCTCAGCCAAACGATATTAGTATCGGACAGGTGCTCAACACACCAGGTACTTGTATTGGTATGGGAAGTTGGATCGGTTTATCCCTGCTTTCTGTCTACTGTGGTTAATGACTGTCTTTGGAAAAAAAAAAAAAAAAAACTCACACATATGTCGATTTTCTTTGAAACAAAATTTCAGGTTAGCACAAAACAATAAATGTTCATGTATTCTGAGCTGGGCTTTATGGCTATTGTCCATTACAGAAATCACCACCACCTGAGGGACATGGAGATGAAAAGGCTGCCACACATTTTTGCCACACCCCAGATTAACTGTCCAGGCATCAATGCATTACAATATGTATTAAAATTCCTTGGCATAATAGGAATTTACAGTGCATCATACCGAAATTTTACATGAAATACAATTTGATTTACAACATCCATAACTTCCAATGACCAGAAGCACAATTATTTTGGATTCGATCAGCATTATAATCATCATCACTGAGAGGAGTTGCAGCCATTAATAACACCGGCATCATCCAGTCTGCAGCTCTGCCAGCACCCCTAAGGGCCTTTCAGCATATTAATAGCACCATGACTGCTATATCAATATCATTATTTCTATAAGCAGGAGAAACCCAAAAACGAGGAGGGATCATTAATGAATGAATTTATACTTTCTGTAACAAAACCTAACTTACATAAGCTGTTGTATATTTAGCAGCTCATCTGGACCACAGCTATTTCTGCCAATGTGGGAGGGAGGAATGAGGGAGACAAAAAAAAAAAAAAAGTGTGAAGAAAAAAAAAAAGAAAAAAAAAAAAAAAGACGAGACCGAAGAGAGGGCTTTGGGTTATGGAGATGATTCTGGGAGATTTATACTGCCTGGCAGAAGCAGACAGGGCCGCATAAATACATGTGAAAAAGAACCTCCATCTCTTTCTATTTCTCATTCTTTCTCCTTTAGTCCCTCTTTTGTTTGTATCCCTATCCATCTTTCAGTTGCAGTCTGTTTATGGCCCTACTATACTTCACTTACTGATATTGATTACTGTATTTAAAGCTGCAGTTTAGTGAGAATTAGAAGCACTAACTTGGCTTTAAGAATAAAATAGCTTGCATCTTATTATCCTTGACTAACAAAGCTAACTATGATGGTGTGTACCTTGTATAATTACATATCATCTCCATTTGCATTCTTAAATGTAATCCAAATATTTAGTTAAAAATGAGGCTGAGCAGGCTGACTGGAAGGGCTGCAGTGAGGGGCAGGGATCCAGTAGCTTGTGGGTGTTTGAGCAGGCTGGAGTGCAGATTGATTTTGGCATTTGAGTGCTACAAACGCAGTTCCTCTGACCTCTTTCCGACCTCTGCACAGGACAAGTCAGCAAACAGCAGAACTGGTCCAAGCAACAAAGAAAAATGGACCTTCATAAAAGTCTAAATTCAAGCCTTCATGCAGTCATATACATAAAAACATCAAATCAAATTTCTCAAGGCAGAATCCCTGCCATGTTTTACAGACTTTAAATCTTTTAAAGACCTAAAAATTCATATATGCTGTACACTCTTGGCTTGTTTTCAAGTGGACATTGAAGAACACCACAAAGGGAACCATCTTGCTGAACGTACCTTTTTTTAATTTACCTTTGTTAAACATTTTTGCATATTATGTATGAAGTCCTAGAGCAACATCAAACATTAAAATGCACAAAATTACTGCCACTCAAAACCAGACTAAAAAAATGGCAACAGTAAATAAACTTTTACCTTAGTTATGAGGATGCGATAGCTCTCCAGAAGCGCCTGGTCACTGTGGCAGCCCGACAGAAGCTGCCATACCTCGGCTCTCAGGGCCTCTGGCACTCCTGGCCTGACCAAAGCAGACAGTCCCTTCGGCCTTGCAGACAGATTCCCGTGCCTAATAGTTACAATACAAAAGAAAAATAGGTATTTGTTCATACATTTCTCACAAGCATAACCTGTAACGACTCTTTAGATAATTAGAGCATATTTGAATTGTGGAATGTTTTTAAGTGGATGTTATCATGCTTACTCATTCCACAGTTTGCTTGCAGACATGGTCTACAGGTTGATGTTTTGCATTTAGGCCAGTCCACACAGAACTACCTTAAAACCCCACAAATTTAAACTCTTACGTACTGGTTTTATATCAAATGTCTTCTAAAGGTAATCAATATGTATTGATTATTTGCTCACCATCCTTTGAGAATACTGCCCCATGAATCCAGAATCTTCTCTGGACAATCTTTGGACACATTTCCAGTTCCGCTGAAGATCTCACTGTCACTATCTAGAAAGCAGACCAAGGCAGGAGCTGCTGTTACAGTCAGCACACACAGTTCTGAGCGATATTGCTTTTCAGATGACCTTGATTAAATTGAATAAATCCAACATTACCATCAAATAAAACATATTCTGAAAAGGTCTGCTGATCCAAATTTATTTCAGTCAAAGAACTGACCACATTTTCACACTCCTGTAGAGCAAAGGGTATTCTCTACAATTTTATCTTCACGGAGCAGAAAATCATTCCTTTCCAATCATGTAAGTAGTGATCTTTTTGCAACTGAAATCTATGAATAAATATCTTCACAAAATATATCATGATATATTGTTGACTAATGAGACTAAACATGGAGTACAAAATAAAACCTATACTAAAATGTCTCTTCATTTTCGTTGACAAAAATGAGACGTTATTATATTATTATATAATGGCTTTATTATATCGTGGTATCTGTTTCCTGTATCTCCCATCTGGGAGTCACTTCCACAATGTGCAATCGCGACATTAATTCGATTTCAGTATACTTCTGATGGTTTTCTAGGAGAAAATGACGAAGCGAGCTTTGGACGCACATTCTTTATGATAATGATGTGTTAACGAAAACAGAATGTGTGGTCTTCTGTGTCTGGAATGGATGTAGTGTATTCTTGAGTCTATAAGGTAACAATAATATAATAATAATAATAAGATAACCTTGTTTTAATTATGAATGGGTTTGACAAAGAAAATGCTGTTTTTGTCTGTTCTACTAGGTACTTTTACTATATTGAATACAAGCTGCCATAAACAATTATACATATACATATCTTCCAACCGTAATACCACTGGCAAAAACAGCAGCATTTGTAATCTGCAACAGAAAACTAATGAAAAATCAGTACAAATTACTGACAAGCTTTGTCAAGATTATTACCAAAAATGTTTAAATCTCATACTGGAACAAATTAGGAGATAATTTTAAAGTACGTTAACAGTTTACTGAACTATTGCAGTAAATGTTAGGTTAGATCAAACCTGGCCATTTATGGCACACATGTGGTCAATCACAATCAATCACGCATCTAGGAATGCAGCTGCCAAGGCATATTGGCACAAAATCACTAGAAACACTAAGCAGTTTTCTGAAGGAGACTTTAATACAGTGGAAGCATGCTAATATGACCAGATAAAAAGGATTTTTTTTTTTAGAACCCTCAATGCACTGTAACGAGAAGGAATGACGACATCTCAGAAAATCTGGAACTTCAACTGCCTGCATAAAGCCTTCAACTTTGACTGTTTTTCATTGGCTCTAGATGAGAGCTGTGAAGTTTGACACGGCTCAGCTGCTCACCTTTGTACGTGGGATAAATGCAGACTTTAAATTGCTGAGGAAACAGCAACCACGCCAATCATGACTGGGAGTGATATATTCATGAAGTCAAGTGCATGAAACCAGGACTCAAAAGGGACAAGGTGGCAGGTGTGACAATGGTTGCCCAAATCTAACGGGAAAATGTTGGACTTTTAACAGAATGCAGGAAGTGACAGAAATGGACCCTGAACAGAAACTGGTATTCTGTTAAAGCAAATAACATTCCACAGCTGTCAGATGCAGACTACATGGCAGAGCTTGGTTTTGATGTTGAAATGAAAGTGATTGTTTTGTCATTGTGATACACAGCATAGCACAGCAGACTGTGCACACAAATCCTCAGCATTTAACCACTACCCTTAGTAAGCAGTGTGCTGCCATGAAAGGCAATTGATGAGCAGTGTGTGGGGATGGTACCTTGCTCAAGGAGACCTCCGTGGCTTCTTGGCACTATGGGATTTGAAATCGCAACCCTTCGGTTACAAGTCGGCTTCCTAACCTGCTAAGACATCTAAAGCATTTTTTGCTTTTAACATTTAGTTAGTTAATTGCTCAATTTTCAAAACAATTATTCAGTATTTCGGGGTTCTTTATGTAATGACTGTTTTCCTGTTTATGACTTGTAATGTAATGTCTGTAATAACCTTATTCTTTTGAATACCAGTAGCATAATGAAAATCATATGTTATATACTGTTCTTTACAGGTGGAGAAAATTAATATTGAACATTGTTAAGTTCATGTTTTGTTGGTTCGGCCCCCGAACACAGTTCAGGCTTCTAACCTTTGGGTTAGATAGGCCATTACTATGGAATGTTAATAATTAGTTGTCCATCAATGTTAGAGAACGGCATAACATTTTGATCAATTTCTCGGCTAATCCATTTCCAATATTTTTTTCTTAGTTCTGTCCACCTCCTGTAGAACTATTGACAGCTGACTGGTTTGTACACAGTCAGGTGATTCCATGTCCTTGTACTATTCAAATTAAAAGCTCCCCTCGGCACTGTGCAACTGCGACTTGACATTTTATGAAAATCTGAAGCAGCAGTGGCAGTAAGTTTTTGCAATGTTTAGCCACTGCTGCAACATGTAAACACACATAAATCACACACATGCTAAACCTACACAAACATTAATTAGCCAACAGGTTTCTCTGTTGTGAACAACTTAGTAATTGTATATCCTGACTAATAGTCACTTGTTCCTTAAATTACTTGTCCCTTAAATTTTGATTACTGATAAATAGCAATTTTCAGAGAAGATGCTGAAAATGTGATATGGATGGAAGTAGTCTAGTGGGTAACACACTTATGAACCAGAAGACCACAAAGTCACAGGTTTGAACAACTGGTCGTAAGTCGCTCTGGATAAGGACCCTTCTAAGTGCCGTACATTTAAATGTAATTGATATGCAGCTCTGAAGCAAGTAGTCAGCAATGTAGAGAATACAATGAATCTTTAACAAGCAAAAACATATGATAGCAGGCAAAAAACATTTGCCTGCTATCATACCAAACTCCCATCTCCTTCTCACATTAATCCAACACCGCTATATTTGTTTATTGTGTGTCAGATCACAGAATGCCAAAAGACCTGATTGCAATAATCTAATCACCGGAGCTTGAGCAGATAAGCCATGAAAATGAATATTAACACGCGCCTCTGAGGCACAGCTCTATTATCACAGCAATAAGTGACACCTTGCCACTGGGCACCGTCTTTGAGCTTAATTGCTATCAACTGACATTTAACACAGATGACTGAGGTACTATCTGATAACTGTCGGGGACTGTCCAGGGGGATGGGCTTGGGGGGCTACGATCCACTTTGTGCTGGCAGTAGATTAGAACAAATTAAAAAACTAATTTGATAGGGAATGCCATTTCCTTCCATAAAAATGAGCATTGATGTTGTTGTCATATTTCCTGATAGTCCCAGAGTAATAAAGGTGTCTCAACCTCAAAGTTCACAGAATATTAAGGGAGAAATTAATACATCTGCTTTGTAAATCTGCTGCACTGCAAGACCTCGCTGCAGAGCAAGGCGAACAGAACAAGCTCACAAACGGAAACAGGAGAAATGGAGGTACAACGTGGATTTGCTAAATCTGCATTTCCCATGGTCTGTGCAGCTGAACTGAGGGGGGAGGGATTGCAAAAATGGGGTGTCTGCACCGACAACAATACAACTGACAATACCATTCTACCCCCTCCCCAGACTAAAGGCAAAGTCACATGCAGCAAGAGTTCTTAAAAGGGCTCTTACTGTCAAGGCAGCCGAAGGCGGGCACACAACTGCAGCATTAGAAAGGCTTTATGAAAGGCCACTGAAGTGCATTAACAGCACAGCATGCTGTAGACTGTAGAAGCCTTGAAGCAAACTTTCATCCCAAAGACACAATGTTCACAAGCAGGGGTGGGAGGACAGCTTTGCTCTATTGTTTAAAGTCACCTTGCATAAAAAAAAATTAAAAAATCAAGCACCGTTTTTCAGAAAAAGAAGATCATGTGGCCCAGACAAAATTCAAAGACAATAAAACAATGCAATAACATTGAAAAAAATAATTCATCTTCAAACTTTATAACAAGTTTAGATAAAGGCAGAGCGACCAACATCTGCAGGTGGAAAAATAACCACAAATGTAATGGGTTCAATGTGTGGATACTGTAGACGCTACAGAATGGTTTTTATATATATATATAAAAAAACACCACTCTCAATCAGATAAAATTGCCTCTATTGAGAGAACTGCCACATAAAGTGTTTTATTGCGCTCATAAGCTTACCTGCTTTTTCGTAATCAATCATCATGTCACAAGTATGAGTTATATATAAATTAATACAGGTATGAGTCTTGTATGTGTATATAAATGAAATGACTGGAACAATAACAACCTCCAGGATTATGATTGATAAACCATTACCCTGTTCCTACCCATTTTTCCAAAACTCAGATCCCAGTATTCATTGTGTTTGCACTTAAGAGTTTCAAGCATCAAAGCTATTGCTCCTGTTATGCTCACATACAAAAGAAGAGCAGCCCTTATCTGTCCTTCAGAGTCGAAAGGCACTACACCTCTGTCACCTCATTCGTTTGGTCACAGCCTGCAGCGAATGCAGAAATTTTCCATTAATGAAACCTTGACTGGGTTTACGAAACAGAAAGGATTTCAGCTTCCAGAGAACATTTCACAGAGAAGTAAAAATATTTTCTGGAGCAGTTCTTCAATGGCGCTCCTATACTAAAGTAAATAACACTCAAGTAGATGGTCTCAAAAGCTAAAAACAAAACAGACATTATAAGGACACTATAAATCTCTATGGTAATAGGGATTAAATTCTCCATTATATCTTATTTCAGTAAATGCAAAAATGTTGAACAAGTAACATCTAGTGTAAAGGCTCATTTATGCTCCCTAGAGGCCACAAGAGGCCAGTTCAGACTGTCTAATACTATAGAAAACAAAAAACGGGTAATGGTGGAAGAGGCTGTATTTGGCAAAAAAAATGCAAAAGCGGCAACATTTTGAGCAGATGTCTGTGACCCCATTAAATTGACATCATATAGATGTTTACTACTTTTCCATCTCATGAAGCTTTCAATCAGCCCCATGTGGTCAGATAATACTCAACACTAATAAACAGAGTGAATTTGTATTGGAATAGCCAGCTCTATTCTTGTAATAGGAAAAGGTTAAAATAATCTGAGGGGATTGGAATACAATCCTTATTCTATGTTTTCTATTTTAACAGCTAGATTCCATATCAAACTATGACCTTCAGCAGGGGTGATAAGGCACATCAGCTTGATCATTACCCAGAATGCACTGCGGGTCTAATGACAGCTAATTTACCTTCCTCCGGCTCCTCTTCCTCAGCAGGTGAGGTCAGGCGTCCACGTGCCCCGTTGGCTTTCTCCGAATGCCTTTGAAGGCTCACTACTTCAAACATGGCATCACCCTGACCACCTCTCTCACTGGCTTGCTGTGACTACAAACACACACACACACACACACATTCATTCATTCATTCATTCATTCAATAACACAAATGAAATGTATTAAAATACATTAGCAGTTGAGGCACAGAGTTCATCTGTCTGATGTCAGTTTTAAACAAACATTTAATAAATAATAAAGACATATTAAACACTAGGCAGATAATGCAATGTGGGTGCAAAAATGTTTTTTACAAACACTAATCCCACCTTGTATGCTAAACACCTTGTACGATGTTCTGGATAAATATTATGCACAGCATTACATAACACCAACAAAGCGCAGTTCCAGGAAAGGGACATCTGACGTCGGTGTGCATGCACTCCTACAAAACAGCAGGTTCTGTATCCACAATATGCTTAGTGCATCACTTCCGACACACAGCACCCAAACTTAGCCTCACCTGTGCCACTGCCTTGAGGGGAGAAGCAAAAACCTAATTACGCATACGGGAGGAAATTAAAATGAGCAGTGACGGAGAAAAGCGCGTTCCAGAAGCTGATGCTTTTGGGCAGGCTGTCTGGTAATGGGGTTCACATGGAGCCCAGTGCAATCAGAGCGAGAAATTGCACGCCGCTCTCCTTGTCTTTGGAGGTCACTTCCAAAGTTGTTGTTTGTCAATCCTGATAGCACAATGTTTGGGGGGGGGGGTGGAGCTGAAGACCAGAAAACAACCCCACTCGATTTAATTGCAGGAGAATCATGCCGAAGCAGTAATTACTCCCCAATTCCGCATGTCACACAAATACATAATAATAAAATAATAGGGACGTTCTGGGTCTTGCGCTAACACCATAATATTATCTTTTAATTAGCTTTTAACTACTGTGCAGGCATTCTTCCTCACAGTGATGAGATAACCACAGAGGCAATCAGGCAACGATTCAGACAGCAGCCCTAATTACTTCAGCACGATAATCAGAGCCTGCCTCTTATTAGTGCCCAGGAACACAAAGCTCGCATTTGCCACTTCACAGATTCCAGGAGATGAGCAGCTCCTCCTCTTCACACAATGTAGAGAAAAAGAAAGGTCACATGTTTTTTTTTTTTTTTTACCCCCATTTATTTTGTGGGGTGGTAGAAACCTTGTGGGAAACACACCTGCCAATGAACCAGAAGACCAAAAAGTCATGGGATCAAACCCCACTTCAAAAATCAGTGTCTAATTTGGTTAGTAATGAGTGAGGAGATGATGAACTTGTTTTCCTACCTGTTTCAGCTGAAGGTAGAAAGTCTCAGAAAAAGCCTTTCTGCTGAAGTACCAGAACCTCTCGTTGGCTGGATAGACACGCACCAGAACTTCTAAAAGGAACCGTACTGGTTCTACCACCTCCGTCACCACAAGATCCACAGCGACTGTCATGTAGACCTGCTTATCTACAATGTAACAGGGATTTTTTTTTCAGTCATCAGCTTTTATCTGAACTTTATAGACTTTTTATACTTTACTTTTTTTAGCGTACTATATATGTATACCCACACACACATTTTTCCCACATTTTGTTATGTTATATCCTTATTCCAAAATAATAATAAAAAAAAAATGGAGAAATCACATGTACATAAGTATTCACAGCCTTTGTTTAATACTTTTTAGGTGCACCTTTTGTAGCAATTGCAGCCTCAAGTCTTTTTGAACATTATGGCCGGTTTTGCCCATTGCAGCACAAGTGGTGACCTAGCGGGTAAGGAAGCGGACCCATAATCGGAAGGGTGCAGGTTCAAATCCTGAACCACCAAGGTGCCCTTGATCAAGGTACCGTCCCCACGCACTCCTCCCCGGGTGCCTGTCAAGGCTGCCCACTGCTCATCAAAGTTGATGGGTTAAAAGTGTAGGACAGAGTGGTAGTAGCCTAGTGGGTAACACACTCGCCTATGAACCAGAAGACCCGGGTTCGAATCCCACTTACTACCATTGTGTCCCTGAGCAAGACCCTTAACCCTAAGTTGCTCCAGGGGGGACTGTCCTACTGTAACTACTGATTGTAAGTCGCTCTGGATAAGGGCGTCTGATAAATGCTGTAAATGTAAATGTAAATGACACATTTCGTTGTGTGCACAGCGCACTCTGCTGCATCCACTTGACTTTTACTTTTTGTAGTGTGGGACCTTATATAGGCAGGCGTGTGCCTTCCAAATTATGTCCAATCAAATGTTTTTTTCCCACAGGTGAAATCCAGTTAAACTGCAGGAACATCTCTGTTTTTTTATATTTCTAAGAAATTTGCCAATATATTTTTCACATAGTCATTATGGGGTGTTGAGTAAAAAATGTACTTGATCCATTTTGGATTAAGGCTCTAAAAGTGATGCACTGTATATATATATTTTAAAAAAACTGTAGGGATTGATCGAACCATATCAATAATGCAGTTTTCAGTTTGTGGGGGGAAAGAGGCAAAAAAAAAAAGAAAAATCACCAAAGTGTGAAAGAGGAACAATAACCCATTTCACACCAAAGGGGTTTTATTATATCAATTAACATGAAACAAGAAATAGCAAACCTCAAGCCTTACAGCAAGAGACCTGAAAATAGATTCCAATTATGATAAAGTCAAGCATAAAATGCTGGTTTGGGGAAAGAAAGTATTTTGGCGGGCGTAGCGTAATTGTGAGCTTTTAACCTGAAGCCAAAACATATGACAAGGAGCTAGGAACAAACCAAACCAAATTAGCTGTGTGAACTTTCATTTCATTTCCTACAGATACAGAACAGGACACTTTCTATTTAGGAAATCACTTGCATAAGTCAGTTTTTAAGAATGACAAAAGGTTTTTAACAACTGTCTATCACCATTCCCAAGAATAATCAGAAACAATGTATGTCACTCCAGCACCAATCCATCTACCAGTACCTCCTCCACACGTTCATCCATCTGAATGGACCCTTTAATA
Organism: Denticeps clupeoides; assembly: GCF_900700375.1. NCBI lineage: Eukaryota > Metazoa > Chordata > Actinopteri > Clupeiformes > Denticipitidae > Denticeps > Denticeps clupeoides. Next base: position 8,346,265 of record NC_041719.1, on the reverse strand, counting down.
GTGGGGGGCCGGTGTTCTCCTACTCCCAAGAGCCTGACTGCTTTGACAACCTGCCATTTACATTCAAAATCAACCGCTCCCATTTTCCCCAGTCAGCAAGGCCAGCGCTGTCAGCTTGTCTGAACGCTTTGATTTGATTAGTACGCTGAAAGAGTTTTTTTCTATGCTCACCGCCAACAGCTGCACCTCGCCTACTGTACTTCATACAGTGAAACTAATTACAAACTAGGGGCAGAAAAGTTTGCAGAGACTTTAGAAATATATAGATGTCTACCAGAACTGTTCACTCATGATGCAAGTCCAGGGCAGAAACTCACCCTTGGGCGTGTCCTCATTTAGCACTTGAAATGCCGGTGTGTTGGGGTTCCAGATGCCTGTGATCACATAGGATTTCCCATCGGCACTCTTTCCCATAGACTCCTGAGAAATACACAAAGAATCATAAAAAATTCATTAAACCTTCTACTGGTCATGAGCACTGACAGTCCTACTATCGCCTATTTGAACATTTCAACGTGATTTAAATAACAATTACATTAATTTACACAACATAATTTAGTACTGTGTTTTGTAGTCATTACTTATTTAACTTTACCACTATTTAAGCACACCACAGTTTCAGTTGACTTAATTGCCACATTTACATGTTATTCATATTTACATTTTATTTAACATAGCATATATAATAACACATCTGCCATATTTTAGCCTTGTTCAGCAGCTCAGGTAAACTATTTCCTATATAAGTGAATATAAGTGCATCATTATCAGCTTCCCCTTTCAAGAGATTCTGAGAAAACAATTAAAGTAATCTGCTAAATGATTCCGCTCCAGTTTTCAAATGCCTTTCACTGAAGGTGACTTAAGAGCCATGGCAAGAAAAATGTGTCTCTAAGGTCCAGGGGTCTCCATGGCTACAACACAATAAAACATCTCTCTTGCTAAGAGGGTCCGTTTTAAAATAGAGCAGGTCTTTGCGCTGCAGCCTTGCAGGGCTTTACCATGTCCAGAAGATGCATGTTGCTGTTCCTAACCTTCTGACCCGGGCTCAGTAACATGCCAAAACACCTGGGTTAACAAAGGCACAAGAAACATGTCAATACTTTTTGCACATTTACAGATAATTGAGAAGAGAAAGTTTCACTATGGCAGAAAATGACCATTTTTGAACTTGACAAATTTTGAACAGTGTGTACAACCTGCCATCTAGTGGCCATAAAAGAAACAACCAAATCAAATTGCTTTAAGCATCACATCACACCAATACACAGGTACAGTGCATATGAATTAAATTCTTGTAGTAAAAGCTTATAATGTGTGTCCAAACTACCACTGGCATCATTTCATGTCCTAAAACTGTGGCATCAGTGCTCTGTAAAAGCAGTCAAAACAGACAATGGTCATTTACTTCTATTCCACAGCAAGGGACGGAATTTGACATTTCTATTAGATGGGTTGTGGATGAACTAGCGCCTTATGCCATGGTTTAAAACAAATAAAACTAATTGCTATATGTGTTGTATGAACAAACTAAGAACCTTAATTGTCATCTTTTCCTTGGCAACTCTATTACATGTCCATACATAGCCAAGAAGAAGTTCTGCAATTTAATGCTAAACGTAATCCGTATAGTCAGGATAAGGCAGGAAACCCAGGTGAAGAGAACATTTTTAAAAATTGGGTAAATATTCTGAAAAAACATGCAAATGCACTGTCTAACATGTCATTAAAGTATAACCTTTGGCATTTGTTGCATTAACACAATTTGTGAGAGACACTGCTGCTGCCCTTGTTAAAATTGTAAAATGTTAGCATTTTATTATTTTAAAGGACAAATAGAAATTTCTGTTACAGCACAGTTTGCTGTGATATATCTAAACATTGTAAATAATAATATAACAGACACACACTTTTGTTTGAACTTGTTGAATACTTCATGTAAAGCTGAACAAAGGTCTCAATAGACTCACAGATTCCTGTTCTTCCAGTTTATGACTCTGCTACACTGGTTCCCAGTGTTACTTTTAAGAAATTCTGCTTTTAATTATTTCTGCTCAACAATGGCGTGCATGACTTCCCCATAAAGTGAGAAAGCTGCCTTGCTGATCAAAATTCATAGATACTTTGAACATGGAGAGAGCACATGGAGAGGTCAGTGGTGGCCTAGTGGTTAAGGAAGCGGCCCACTAATCAGAAGGTTGCTGGTTCGAATCCCGATCTGCCAAGGTACCACTGAGGTGCCACTGAGCAAAGCACCGTCCCCACACACTGCTCCCCGGGCGCCTGTCATGGCTGCCCACTGCTCACTCAGGGTGATGGGTTAAATGCAGAGGACAAATTTCACTGTGTGCTGTGCTGCTGTGTATCATGTGTGACAATCACTTCACTTTCACCGGTGAAATAATTAGTTCACTTACCTCTCTATAACCAGCTCTTTGTTGCTCATCTGCTGGACAGTGACAACTACCTTCTTCTGAACGGCCTGCCGCAGTTTAAAGTAGAACTTGTCTCTGTCCTTCGGGACTGGGCTGACAATTGAGAAGAAATTGCTAACATTACAAAAAAAAAATATTTTTTATGAATTGCCTCAAGACATCACAAAAGGTAGCAGGGTGCTGACCTAAAATTGCCTTTGCTGTCATCCTCTCTGACCTCCAGTGAAACCACAAAGGTGTAAATGTCACTGTCCGGAGACAATGGCAGAGACGAATCTCGGACATCAAGAGTGGACTTTGAGGAACGTTTAAAAGCTGTAGAGAAACTGTATAAAATACGGCTGACCTACAGAAAGAAATAGAGCAATATATTTGATTATCTTTGAGAAACTAGGAGGACCTGCATTAGGTAAACACAAAAGTTGTGGTAGAAGGATGGGACTCACAGCCTCTTTAATGTGACAGGAGAAGACGTGGATCTGGAAGTCCTCAGTGCTGCGGTAGCTCTCGGTGAAGGAGAAGCAGTCGGCAGAACAGTCTTTCCCCCGTGCACAGAACAGAATCTTGTAGATGGGGAATGAGGCAATCTCTGTGCCAGTCGCCTGATCCACAATTCTGATATTTGAAACAGGATTGCTTCGTTATTGACCTTCCCAACATGCATGTAGTTGAAACTAAACTGTCCATTATTTTCACTTTGATATATTTAAATGACAAATTACAGGTTCGATCGGTCTTAGCAAAATATATAATTGTCTGTCATTATAAAAAAATTATAATCCAGAATATCAAAAATTTTCCCAATGAAGAGAAGAAACTGAAAGTTTGTCTCCGTGCCTGACCTGACACAGCCATCAGGCACGTTGGGCACATGCAGGGTGACAGGGATGGGGATGGCGCTCTCTGCCTGCAGGGTGGCCATGGCTTTCTGGGCCTCTGACTCACTACGAGGTGCCTTCACCCAGGTGCAGCCCAAATAGGACAGCTTACTAAACTGGACACTGTCCTCCTCTGGCACAGGGCCCTCTGTTGCCTCTAGAGATGGGAAACATGCAGATAAGACATAATAGCATACATAAAATCCATAAGTATAATGTCATTTCAGCAACCAAAAATCAGCAGATGTGAAATAAAATCAAAGAAGTCAAATATAAAACTTTGCTATGCTTAAAAGGCAGAGTTGCTCATGTTTCACAACTCCATTTTAGCTTTGATTTTCATTTTCAGGTTGTACAATAACTAGAGCATTCAGAGTAGGACAGAATTTTGCAAGCAAAGCAAAATGATCCATACCAAACATCTCCTTGGATAGGATGTTAATGTGTTACAAGGAGGAAGTATAGGTCCCAGCCTTGCCATTTACTGTCCACACAAACAATGGACAACAGGAACAGAAAACAATGAGAAGACGCTTCCTACCAAAACATCATCTTCCTACAGCCGAGAATCAGGTTCAGCAATATTACGTGCAAACCATATCTTACCACCGAAGTGAGACCTGAGAATTTTACATTCAGACAGTTTAAACATTCTAGATTTAATATGTGTCTTTCTCAAGGACAATATCAGGTTGAATATCAGGCTACTAAATGCAATGGACCACAATGCTGGTTTTATATTAAATAAGCAAGGCTAAGGTGCAACGTTCTGCACAGAAATTATTGAGCAGGTTAACTTAGAAGCAATCTATGGAATGGCCTATGGTAACAAATGACCTTGCAGGCAAATAATTCTCTCATGTGCTGCCCTGCAACCCATACCAGTAGAAAAAGCATCCAGGGCCAGACTCGGTGGGCATCCCTGAGAACCAGGGGTTGTGGGAGTCTGTGGGTCTGCCATCTTCTCCAGAGCTCCGTCCCTCCTCTCATCTTTTAAAACGTCGTCCTCCAGCACCTCCTCCATCGCTCTCTCCAGCTGTTCACTGCCGTTCCAAGACATCTGCTCAGAGGATATTGCACAGAAAACAGACAACCTGTTTGCAAAGGCACCACCAGCTGTACTGAAAGCTGTTTTATGGGTAGGTGTTCAGGAAACTTTTCTTTATGTGTTGGCTCAGATAATCGAGAGATAAGAGTAAATCATTTACTGTGTTAAATTTCCAGCTTCCACAATGCAAAATAATAACCCTGGCCATGTGCTGCATGTATTATGTACTAGGCTTATCACAATACTGAAATTTCACTCTATAGCGATACAAATTTAATAGTCAGAACACCACACACACACACATACTCCATAAAGAAATTAATAAATAGATGGGGGGGAGAATAAATGAAAGAAATGTATTTTAATGTTTTTGAGCAAAACTAAAAAAAGCACTATTCACTTCTCTGCAGAAGTGAAAAATATATGAACTTTGTTAATTATAAAAAGTGGAGAGTGAAGCGAGGACACAGCCATAATTATAGTTAACTTACTTCAACAGCATTGCTTGACAGCGGCAATTTGAACAACAACATTACTCTCAAAGCTAAATTTGTCCTGCTGCTCACTTTGATAGCGACATTTTTGAAGTGCTTCTTGCAAAAGGGCTCATCTTCATCCTTTGGTTTTCCCATTTCATCTGGTTGATGTCCAAAATACTTCCAGACAGTGATCTTCCATTTTACATTTTCCAGCAAGCTTGGTGCTGCAGAATTATGTTTAACATGTGTCTCTCATGAAAACATTCAGTCCTACAAGTAGCCAGGGGAGAGGCTTCCTGCTGCAAAGCCTATTGAAGATTGTTGTAGTCCGTGTATTCCTAGAATTCCTAGTAGTCCGTTACATTCCAGTGCTAATTGACTGGTCACTGGAACTCTCCGAGGAGCTGTTAAAAATACGTGTTGCCCTACATAAAGATGGCCTGGTCTATAAGGAGATTGCCAACACCCTGAAACTGAGCTGAAGTACGGCGGCCATACAGCGGTTTAACAGGGCAGGTTCCACTCAGAACAGGTCTGGCCATGGTAGACCAAAGAAGGTGAGAGAACGTGAGAACTCAGCATCATATCCAGAGGCTGTCTTTTGGAAATAGACATATGAGTGCTGCCAGCATTGTGGTAAAGGTTGAATGGGTGGGTGGGTAAACATGTTAGTGTTCAGACCATATGCTGCACACTGCATCAAATTAGTCTGCATGGCTGTCAGCCCAGAAGGAAGCTCCTTCTAAAGATGATGGCCAAGAAAGCCCACAGTTTGCTGTGCACTGACAACCACCGACAAGATTACCGGAACCATTTCCTGTGGTCTGATGAGACTAAAATAAACTTTTTTGGTTAAATGGTGTCAAATGTGTGGCGGCAACTCTTGCCAACTGTCATGGTGGAGGGAGTGTCATGACTGCCAACATGTTCTGTGACATACTGAAGCAGAGCATGATCCTCTCCCTCGGAAACTGGGCTGCAGGAAAGTATTACTACGTGATAACGACCCCAAACACACCTCCAAGACCAAAACCTTATTGAACATCTGTGGGACATCCTGAATAGGATTCCAGTGGCAACCTGTGACGCTCTAGTGAACTTAAGGCAGTGCTGGTAAGTAATGGTGGCCTTTTCACTTAGGGGTGTACTCACTTTTGTTGACAGTGGATCAGACATTAATGGCTGTGTGTTTAGTTATTTTGAGGGGACAGCAAACTTACACTTTTATACAACTGTATAACTGGCTTCTACAGCTGTATAACTGGCTTCTTTACATTGCAGTGTTATGTCTTTACAAAAATGGTGAGGGGTGTACTTACTTTTGTAAAATAATGTATATGCCAGGATTTGGCACAAGAATAACTTTAGGTGCAAAACTTTATGTATGGGTGGTAGTAGCCTAGTGGTTAACACACTCATGAACCAGATTCAAATCCCACTTACTACCATTGTGTCCCTGAGCAAGACACTTAACCCTGAGTTGCTCCGGGGGGGGGAGGCTGGTCCTGTAACTACTGATTGTAAGTCGCTCTGGATAAGGGCGTCTGATAATGCTGTAAATGATGTATGTATGTTTTCGCCACCTTGAGTCGGGGCTTGCCCTCAGAACTTGTTGGGGACCCGCCTGCTGAGGGTGGCACCAGCACAAACTCCTCACTGGCGACGGTGGAAACGGATTCAGTGGAGCCGCTGACTTTGCCCAGAGAGGAACGGTCATCCATGGTAGCCCAGGACAGTGAGCCACACCCTCAAATCACGGCTCAGCAGCTGCAGCCCTAAAAGAGGACACAAAAAAAGACAAAACAGAGACACAAATTGCCACATGAAGAAAAAAAAAAAAAATCGATGGCAAATACACTGAGCCAATGTCAGATGTATAACATAAATTATAGCACTTGAAAAAATCAATACTACTAGGAATTACTAGTCTGAAATAAGATATTTAACAGGATATTAATATTATACTGCTCATTTCCACAAACAACGGATATTAGGAGAATTTCACACGATAAACTCAATATCATTAATATGATAGGCTCCGTGATTGCAGAATTAATCACATATTAATTAAAAGAAAACACGAGGCTAACAATAATCTAACAACAATCATTACCGACCACCCTCAGATTAGCGTAGCTTTTTAGCCTTAACAACCAATTTAACTGTTGGGTGTTGGGTCATTTGTATTGTAAGAGATTTATAGGTAAGGTAATGGCTCGCGAGAACACGAGATCCCATGAACTGCAGGTGAGCTCTGCTAGGATAAACTATAAAAGGTAAACTAAATTCAGAGCAAAAAAGACTTAATATCTCTTTTCAGGATGACGGCCAACGAGGCAGTCGTTCAAGAAATGTTTGTTGTACTGTTTATTTAAGTACAGTTCTCATGGCACAAGGTGCGTGGTGCAAGGTTTATGATGAGGTGTACGACGTAATGACCTGATGTAAGAGAGAAAGAAGTTCCACATATTAAACGCCCGTGTCTGTGCAAGGCAGACCACACAGAAGAGGGACATCGGGGCCAGCACGCGCTCGACAAAAGACACATGCCATTCGCGCATCGCCTGTCTGAGCCGGCAACATAACCCACACAACTCCAGCCGGGCCAACGCCATTCTAGTGTGGACTATTCTGAGGATGACCCGGTATACCTCTTGGCCACAGGAGCTTTAGCAGACATTGTTAAACAAAACTGAAATTAGCGCTCCACTGAAAAAATTCTCACCAAAAGAGGCTGCTGTTCATCAAACCTTCGGAGTAACTCGCTGAAACAGGTATGACCCGCTCGAAAGGGTCAGCAGCAGCTAGTGTTGATAGGCATAAAGAGTGCCTTTAGGGAGGTAAAGAACAGAACGTCTGTTGGCAACAGGTGGTTTTATTGAAGTGAAAGGGAAGTGACGCGGTGCAAACAACAAAAATGTCTCCTCTGCTTTTAACCCATAACCTTAGTGGGCAGTGGGCAGCCATGACAGGCGCCCGGGGAGCAGTGTGTGGGGACGGTGCCTTGATCGGCGGCAACTTGGCGGATTTTAACCGGCAAACTCCAGATTATAGGTCAATTTCCTTACCGGCTAGGCCACCACTGCCGCCACACAAACCGGTTCCTCCTTGTTAAAAGCCATGCATGTTTTGCTACTTGCACTGTTTCATTCCCAGCATTTCTCATCAATTTTCTGCAGAGGTCTACTTTGAAAGTGGTGACGATGAAAGACTCAAATAGCTAATAGCTGTTTATAGCTCATGTGGCAGAAGCTTCCAGTTCAGCACATCCAAAAGAAGAGTCCGTTTTTTTATTTTTTAAATCTTTTATATCAGCATGTTTTTCCACTTTCGGTGAAAGGCCCTACACAGCCAGCGCTGACCAGCTGGAGTCATGTGGTCCCATTATACTCATTCAATTAGCCACGTTACAAATTAGCCCAGAACAAAATGAATGTGCCCAGTGATCTCTGAGAGAAGAGCAGGCCCCCCCCCAAAACAATACACAGCAGTGAGCATAGCCATGCGCTCATCATTTAAAAAAAACATCTGAACAAAAGCATCACATAAGGAAAACAAATTCTCAAGGTCCAATTTAATGTCCTAATTCATTAGGGTAATTAGACAGCCATTAGAGTGACTAGTCAAGCAAAAACAGAGCACATGCAGAGCACAATTCTACAAGAAAGGTTACTTATTGAAAATGTGTTGGTGCTTAAAGTGCTTCACTGCAATCAAAACAAGATGAATTAAATGTAAAAAAATTTAAATTAAAAGTGCAAGTGTTGTAAGGGCTTGAACTTGATTATCATCTGTTTGCTGCTGCCAGTTGCTGAAAGGCACCAGGGAGACGGGAGACTTGGCCAGTACATTTATCGCTGCATGTAATCTGTTTTTTTTCAGCATTTGTTTGGGGGTGATGCATCTCAATTAGCACTAAAAGGGAAGCTGAAGCGGTGAAACGGACGATTCTAAAAGTAACTTGTGCTGGAACAGCCATGTTGGGCAACATCCACAGCCACAATAATGTCGGCCTGATTAAAGCTCTATCCGTGGTACATCCGCTCTGTCAGTCTGACGGGTCCAGGCTTCTCACCTCTCTCGGTCTGCCTGCACTTAAAAACGTACTGGAATATCTGCACCACGGGCAATCAGGCCCTGTCTGAGACCTCCAATTTTTTACTGCCTGGGAATTGTTTTTTTTTTTAACACCACTGTGAAATTAGTTTGCATGTGCGACTGAATTGGAAATATATATGGAACTACGTAACTATGGCAGCCAGATATCACCGGCCCATTCCAACTCATGCTACTGAATGAAAGCCAAATGTATTTAAACTGCAACCTTTCATGACAGTGTGTATGTAAAGATAAGATGACCCTTTATTAGTCCTACAAGTGGGAAATTTACAAGAGCAGCTACACACTAATAATAATTATAAAAAAAAAACACAAAGAGAGCAAGTTTGCTGCTAAATATACAAATGTGATTTTTTTTTTTTCAGTTTCATCAAAGAAAGAACCAATTGGCAGAGGATGGTTAGCTTTACATGTGGCCGGGGAACGAATACACTTCTGCTTTCAATTGCAGTGTAGAAAAACAGGTGCTTATGGAGGACACAGACATACTTTACTTAAGATGATTTTGTACAATGATGTATCCCAATCTCAATATACATCCATTACAAACAATCTGTTTAACAGTTAACACACAATTGGTTGATCAACTCTACATCTCACTACATATAAAACACAGGTGTGAGAAAATATCAATATAGCAATATATTGCAATATTTTAAGGTGGTGATGTTGTATCAATACAGTGACAACAAATATTCATATATTTATATACAAATTTAGTCCAACGTTATGTTGTTTTGGCTGTTGTTTTAGTTATCTACCACTGGTAAAATAATGTTATATGTGTATGTAGAATAAAGTGCAAAGGCTTTAGGTAGTTTATGAAGCTCCAGGGGGGGGACTGTCCCTGTATCCCGATCCTCCAAGGTGCCACTGAGGTGCCACTGAGCAAAGCACCGTCCCCACACACTGCTCCCCGGGCGCCTGTCATGGCTGCCCACTGCTCACTCAGGGTGATGGGTTAAATGCAGAGGACACATTTCACTGTGTGCACCGTGTGCTGTGCTGCTGTGTATCACATGTGACCATCACTTCACTTTGAGTAACTGTTTAGGAAGGGGCAATTAAAAAGGAAAGTGTAAAACATTGTTGATATCTAGAGATGTGCTACGAGAACTCTCCCTAGAAACCTGTGTGGATATTTGACCACAGTGATGCACAGCAGGTGCCGTTTGTAGAAGCGAGCTTTTATTAATGGGAACACAGAAGCAGAAACAAGATTTTCAGCTTTAAAAAGAAGTACACGTACATCCCTTAAAACCTACAAAACACTGAGAACTCAAAGCAGCCTGACCCGCTGGACTTACTCTATATTATTTGAATTGTCAAACCATCATGGGAGATTATTTCCTCTGCCCAAGAAATTCCAGGCATTCTGTCTGCGGTGCTGTTCCCACAGGCATCTCTTACAAAACCGCAATTATCGCGAAACGTCCTCTGCTTTTATCATACCTTGTTATGATTCAGCATTTCTTTATTCGGATAAAGCACTGTAATAATAATGGGACACAGCAGGCAGTCATTTTGATGAGAAGAGGATACACTGCAGATTTTTTTTTTACTTTACTGTCAGCCTGAGAGCGAAAAAACAACCAGCCTCTCGATTCTACGTACATCAAAATGTCCATTGTGTTCCCGTGGCGGGGATGTTGTAAAAAAAAAAAAAAAAAAAAGTTTTTAAAAAAGGTGAAAATGCCCTCCCTTTTTAAAACGGGACTGGTTATACTGGTTCCCTGACGTTTTCCATAACCGGTCACGGCCTCTATTGTACCCTCACCTGGACAGCAAATACATGCAGTAAACACCTGCAAACACGTGAATTTACAAAAACCGAGGCGTGCCAGGAGACCGGTCACGAACTAACCAAACGATTCAAGTAATCACCCATCAAAACACAGACTATTTATGGTCCAACAGTGTCGGTGTTCCTGCCACCGCAGAGTTGTGTCATTTATAACCAGCCATTAAAGTCTAACGCAAATTTAACCGGGCAGCGAGTTAAAAGGTCTGGGCACAGCGAATATATGCGCGGAGGAACGAAATAAAAAAAAACAATGGTGTCAAGTCACAGCTAGCTATAGCAAGCTAGCTTCCAAAGACAGGAAGTCAACGTGCTAAGGTAGATGCTGCTGCTCCTCATGGTGAGCGAGCTGCCTGCGTTCCAATACTGGGAACTACGCGCCCTCGAACCCTCACGCCGGGCAAAAACTCGGCCACCATTTTGAGGCTGCTAAGAGAGTTCCGTCGGCCCTGCCTGGAAAGCGGGGGAGACAGCGAGTCTGCAAAACCGTAAGCAAAATACAACACCGCGTCTCAGCATGCATTCCGAAAAGCAGAAGCCACACCCATTTTAGGAAGGTGCGCGATTTCAGTGACAAAGGCAGCAAGTATGCGACGGCCGGGAATGGAGGGTGCGTGAGGGCAAAATTGGAACGCGACTTCTAGTTAGCGAGTTAGCAGCTGCATCGATGAATTCTGACGAGACGGAAGGTAAAAAAAAAACTAGTCGCGAGATGGGGATTTATTTAAAAAAAAAAAGAGTTACAGTAAACAAAAGAGGACGATTGCATTGGACTGTCACTTTACACCGCATTCACCAAGCAGCATACACTAACGGGAAGTGCCTGGCTAATTTATCTGCGCTACAGCCTAATGCCAAACATTAGCCGAAAGGCTAAAGTTTGTCGGTTCATAGCAGCTTAGTTATATTTACATTATTAGAGCAGGACAAGAAATAGATACCTTAAATAACAGTCACGGATGTAACACATTTCACCACGTGACAATCAAGAAGCCCTACTAAAAAAAGTGCTTTTGAAACAAAATGCAGTCAACTCATTGTATTTAAACTTAAAGGGATGCGGGGGGGGGGGAAACAAACATAAAAATGACTTACTTGGCAGGAGTTTGCGCCCCAAGTTGCCTGGCTGTCAGCTGAGCGCTGCTGGCGCACGGACCAGCGCGTCTGCATTGTCAGACGGCGGTCACGTGGTGTGGGTGACGTCACCACGGCCCAAAGCCCAGCGTTACTGGGCTGAAGCAATCTGGTTAGGTTGGTGCCGGATGAGATAATGTTTTTGTTTCTAAAAAAGAAAGCGAATCATTCTAAATGTAAAACCATGCACACCCCCACAAACTATTTATGATAATAATGTTTTTTTTTTATAATGTTAGAAATCCAGTGTTATTCTATTGTTATTCTAATGATATTTAGTTTCAAATGTCTCAAAACAACTCGTAATGCAATTATTTAACATGTATAAAAACGTAAGTAAAAAGGCACCGGACAGAGAACTGTACATTTAAAAACAACTGTAGTACATTTTTAATTATCATAATTTTTTGCATCACTGTCTCAATCAATCCTTTTTTAAAATGTCAAATTCTAAGCTAGAAAGACATGACAAGAAAATAATTCTCTATACATGGCAAGCAATGTTTAGTATAGTATATGTATTATTTCAGAATGTGTGTGGTAAAATCATCAATAACAAACAGACTTATGACAATAAAGTAATAGAAAAAATCAAGTGCATCACAAGTTTAAATCAATAAGTGTGGTACAACAATAGTTTCAATGATAAGTTCCAACTGCTGCCAAATCTATCTGTAATAACATCAAAATACACACCAAATAATAGACAAGTACTTTTCAGTGCACACATTTGACTTGACTTTTGAATAAATATGAATACTACTATTCCGCTTTCATTTTAGCGTCAATGTTCTGCATTATTAGTGAAACACGCCATACAACAATGGAGGTGTAGAAGTTCCATTTGCACTGGAGATATTTCTTGAAATTTATTCTGCCCATGTCATATTTTCATACTGATTCTTAATCAATCAGACCAAATATCAATGTTGTTTAATGCTTTGTCAATTTAGATTATGTCAAATACAAAACATTGAAATAAAATGCAAGACGAGTGCTGCATTATCTGGCCTCCCTCTCACACATTTAGTACAACAAAGTTGCATAGAGAAAGCTCTGAAAATATCACTTTTGTGGCTCTGTTCTTTCTTGAAAGATAAAAATGTTGATTGTTTTCCCACCAGTGTAATATGCTACTTCTCTGATAGTTCCAAGCCTTTTTTTTTTTTTCTTTCGTTGCAGAGACTGGAAACGAAACGCCAGTGGGTGCAGGTGAGACCACTACACAGATAGCCCTCATACAGTTAAAACAGGAAGCCTTCACTCTTCAGTGCCTGGAATGTCTTGGCCTGGATTGCAGTGATAAGGCGTTTGAATGATTTTCCCCTATCCCCTTAGTGGAATAAAGGAACCTCTACAACCGTATCCCCTCTATAGAAGACCACGAAGTTATAACAACCAGTAGAGTTGTTGTTTTTTTTTTTTGTTTTTTTTTTGGTTTAATATGAAAGGGAGTGAGACAAATGTTCCTTTTATTATTTGAATCACTGTGCCCACAGACATCAGTGGTGAATCTCCAGTTGCTCATAGTATGTGGTCAACAGAGGGGTCAGAGGTCAGGCTGCTATCGCCACAAGAGTGTGCCCATGTTAGACATCAGTGCTGATTGCGCGCGTGTTGGTGTAGAAGTCCGGTGTGTTGCGGGAGCTCAGCGGGGCGCCGTGCATCTTGGGAAGTGGGAGTGACAGGGACAGGTTCTCGTAGTGGGTGGGCATGTAGGTGATGCGCTCGCCCCCGTTGCGCATCTTGTCCGTGGTGCGGATGTAGAATGGCGAGCCATACGGGGAGCACGTGGGACAGTAGCTGCGGGGCTGCAGAGGCTCTGGGGACAGCGACAGAGGGTTGATGGCGGCCCCGTCCACAACAGATGCACTGCATGCATTGCAGGCAACCTGAGTCTGAGTGACAGAGCCTGTGTCACCTTCAGACTCATTCTTCTTACAGCAGTAGTACTGAAAATGTAAGAAGAAATGAAGAAAGTCAGTGAAAAAGTGACAAAATATTCAGCGCATAATTCAGTGGCAGGCGGTTGGTACTAACCTGGAGTCGACAGTAGCAGAGTACTGCAATGATACACAGAAGTATCACAGTTGCGAGAATTCCTCCAGTTATGACAACGGTTCCAGCTGTCATCCGACCAGATCTCCATCAAACTCCAAAAGTACATGAGATAAAAAGAGTTCACTTCAGTTAGAGTCCACAATTAGTTACATCCTATATGGCAGACAATGGATTTATTTACTCTGTTAATATAATTAAAGCGAATTAGAATGTAATGTAAATGTATTAAAAACAAAGGAAATTGGCTAGAAGCATCGTTCTTAACCAAGTGTGCTTTTTCAATTAGAGTCCAGAAGGTGGCGCTGGACATAAACAAATTTCTACGAAATACAGCAACCCATCAAAAGCCAGATGGGGGCACGAGTGTTCAGGAAACATGATGTTCTTCTTCATAATGCCAGTTCTCAAAACTGGACAATAATTTTATGAGGTTAAATAATCTCAACAGAAACGCAACAGAAAACAATACTTCCTGCACACAGTCACTGGATATAATGCACAAATTTTAACAGGGACATTTGATCAGGCTTAGAATGAAAAATGCTGATAAATGCAGAAACATCATGACACATGGAAAAAAACAGCATGGCCAGAAGGTGATTGAAGTGATAAATATAATTAATCTTAATATAATAATATAAAATTTTTACAAAAATTGTACACAAATTCATTTTTACAGAAATAACAGCTTACACTGTTTCTATGATTGATATGAATCGTTATTTTGTCCTCGTCATACAAAGAGCCTTCAAGGAGTTTTGCAAAGGAACCATGCATGTGGCCACTGTATGAGCAAGCAGGACTATATCATCCAACTTTCTTAAACCCACAGAGCACAGCGGCGCGGTGGGGATCACTGCAAATGATATTCACTGTCTCTTTCATCTTAACCATTTAATCAATACCCTCTTGGTCTGTTAAATCATGGGTCTTTAATCCTGTTTCCAGAGGTCTTCTCTCTTGCACTTTCTGTCACTCTGTCCATCCATCACTCCATCCATCCATCCATCCATCCATCCAAAAAAAACCCCCAAAAAAGCTGACTGATAAAAGATTAACAAAGCATGCAGATGCAAAGGATCCTTAAGCCGCCTGAATTAAATCAAGCCCAGCAAGGCCTGTGCAACGCCATTTTCTTTGAGTAGAATATTGAGTTTTGCACTGACAGCGGCTGAGCTCCAGCGCAGGAAAAAAAACCACAAGCTGGCACATAGCAGAGGGCAACACGCTCCCAAACCGACACCCAGTCGGCCAGTCGCGCAGCTCGCGGTGCTCGCGCTGACAGAGGGAGCGGTGAGCCAGCCCGGCGAGCAGAATTGAGTTTGACCAGCCTCGCAAATTCGATTAGCAAGTCGGTCAAATGAAGTGTAATCACGCCGGCGCAGGTGGATTCGATTTCTGCCCCGTCCCGCTCTCGCACGCACCGCAGCAAAAGCAGTTCCACAAGCTGCCGTCGGCTGGGGCGGGGTCCAAGAAACACCTTCATTATCAGCAGCCAGCACCCGCCTTTCTTTCTTTTGCAGAGAAAGAGCGCTGTTAGCCCTCACCCAGCAATTTCTGACCCTCTTTTCATGCTGCGTTCCAAAAGTGGAATGCATCAAAATTACCTATTAATAAGCTATTGACTTTCTGTGATGTTACATTGTAATTGTTTTACAATGCGGATGAACAATTTTGTATGTGTATCATAATTCCACCAAAGCTACTACAAAGCCTGGCACACGTATTAAAAAAAAAAAAAAAGATGTCAGGGTTGGCACACACAGCCGCCGAATGGAGGGCCGGATAAGCCCTTCTCCGCTGCCAGCCTTAGATTAGAGCAACAATAAAGTCCATTGCTGACCTCTGTTCTAGCCACTCTGGTGCCTGAAGAGCGCCGAGCACAGATAAGACATCCTGCAGCAGTGCACCAGGCCCCAGATCATGTCTCTTCATGTCTCACCATGTCTTTCTGTTGGGCCCTATCGACGCCGGGATCATACTGTCGTTGTCATTTTCTTAATACAAATATGATTTGCATCAATGGCAACCCTGTCTGGGGATTCTGTGCTGAATAAGAATCACATCTGATTGGCAGCGGGTCCCTTTCTTTATGTTTTGCTTGGCAGCACTGCGTGTCGGACTGAATTTATCTGGGCGATATTACTGCCCTTGAGTGAATCAAAGTGGTGCAAAGGTCAGTGCCAATCCCCCACAGATAGGGATGAATTTTTAAAAATGCAGAGAGTGCCTTCATGTATGGCTTCTTTCTTCTACTGAAAGCCCAATGATGAGTGAAATTCCAGGTTTTGTGTGTGTGTGTGTGTGTGTGTGTGTTGGGGTGGGGGGTGGGGGGGGGGGGGGGGGTCACAGGGCTGGGATCACCAGCCCTGTGATCCCAGCTCTCTTGCTTATCCCAGCCACTGATTGTTATAGCTTTGAATCTGTAGATCGATAGGCTGACATTTCATAGATTTCAGTTGCCATGGCACCCAGGGGGGTGCTTTTGCATCAGTCCTAACCCAGTGCCTCTTCCCTCGTCTCATGGCCTACTCTAGCCTTCTCTTTCCATCAAACAACAAAGAACATCTGTCTTTCTGCAGTTTTCTGAATGAAATCAGGGTCACTGCACCACACTAATGTATGCAGTGTGGACAGAGGCTTTGCATACAAAAAAATAACTTAAGCATGTAAGTACTCTATTTGGAAAAAAGTATGTGTAGTTGGTACGTCCAAATCTACAAAAATTTTAACTAAACATGATATTGTTGATTTGCAATAGGAGAACCCACAATGATGAAAGAACCTCCCAACAATTATTTTATTATATATTTAAGGTGTTTCCTGCAAGTGCACAAACATATCAGGGGCATTAGGATGCAATACACTGGCAAATGGATTCAGAAATGATCTTGTTTTCTGACAGGTGGGCAACTTCAATTTTTGGCCTTCAATTCAAAGACATATTACAATGGACTGGCTTCTTAAACAATGTTAAGAATATATGCAAGTCCTAATGGAGTAACACCAGAGTTGGCGTTCGGATGTAAAACAATATTTCCAGTGGTTAGTATATTCTATCCCAGAGTTCACTTGTTCATTATGTCTTTACATCAT
The DNA here is from genome assembly GCF_900700375.1 of Denticeps clupeoides. NCBI lineage: Eukaryota > Metazoa > Chordata > Actinopteri > Clupeiformes > Denticipitidae > Denticeps > Denticeps clupeoides. The sequence goes on along the minus strand of NC_041719.1, from coordinate 8,329,214 downwards.
GAGGGGACAAAAATGCACAGGGTTACACTGACAGACTTCTAGACAAAGTCATGTACATTGTCAGCAGGAGAACGCCGCTTCTGGACTGCCAGCATCCTTTTGCACCTTGACAAAGCCACTGTAATCGACATGCAGCAGGAGAGCGGGGAGGAGGCCGGGACATTAATCTACTAAACAGGACACACACAGGCCCCTGGGGACGAGGGCATCTGTGGTCTGAAATTATAATGTGGTCCACAAAGAGGGAGCTTTGTCTTCCTGTAGTCTACAGAGGCAAGTCTTCTTCCCTTTGCCTGTCTTCGTCTGTTTGTCCTTCGCACAACCTCTGATTCCCCATCCCACTGCCTAAAGGAAGGCGATCTGTGCATTTCAGTTGTGGATTTTTTCAATTGTTTTCAAAAGATAAAAGATATTCTTTTTTAACATAATATTAAATGCAAGTACTCTTGTAAATTACTCATCTGCCACTACTTTTGTGTACTTTGTATCAGTATCACCTCTAGTGTCAAATATTTTTCAGAATGTGAAAAAGAAATCTGGTCTTTCTGGACGGCTTCCACAAGCAGGCCTTAGTTTGGGGGATATATGAAGCATGTTGGCGCACAGTCACAGAACTAATGCCATTTATGTAATTCTATTATCAGCTGTTACAGTTGGCTTTTTCATGTATTGGGAATATATGGTACTTTTGTTTGTTGTAAATCCTTAGAAGCTTGTAAAACGTGACTGAAGGAACTTTCTGCAAAATGCAACAGGCAAACGTGTGTGTGTGTGTGTATGTATATGTTTTATATATATATATATATATATATATATATATATATATAGAGAGAGAGAGAGAGAGAGAGAGAGAGAGAGAGAGAGAGAGAGAGAGAGAGAGAGAGAGAGAGAGAGAGAGAGAGAGAGAGAGAGACGGTGGTGATGAATAGTTAGGTGATGAACAACAAATTCCAAATCTACAATCAAAACTCATGAGCATGTCAAGCTGCAACCATTTACTGCATCTATGGCAATTAAACATTCTCTGGAATGTTCTTTTTTTCTCTGCGTAATGTAACACAGGAATTCAGTTTATCACTGATGTGGACCTTCAGCATCCTCTCTGGATCCTTCTCCTTTGGCTCCGTGGAGGGAGGAGGGGTTTCGCCTCCAGTGGCAGCTGGGTAGGACCACACAGGCAGATTTATGAGCCACCTAGTGTGTGTGTGTGTGTGTGTGTGCGCATCTCATTCCAAGGACAAATCAAGAGACAGCTTCAGATGTCAGGCAGCAATCAGAAGCTGCCAGCATCCTCATTCAGCACTTCCCGGGGAGCAGTTTAATGCCGGTGGATTTATTCAGAGAGTGCAGGGACGGGCAAACACGGTGAAAGGAGGTGAGGCTCACGCCTGAGCTGCATCACGGACACCATCCTCTCGCCTTCCTGCTCCACTCCAGGATGTCTCTGCAGGCTCTCCGTCCTCTTGGATGTGCTCTGAAAGGCTTTTAACTGAATGAAATGTTTTCAAAGACATCTGGGATCTCATTTATTTGTGACTTTCAAGAGCCCTGAACCCAAAGAGCTCTTTATTTCAAAAATGCACTTAGAAAGAATCTCCCTCACTGCAATGCATGAATTATTCTCAGTGGAAAGTAAGGTCTTTGAAGCACAATGAAATGAAATTACGTTTTTTAGAATGACTAGTATGTAAGCACATCATAACCCATGAAACGTAAGGAATGTAGACATTGCCAGTGTATCCGCAGTCAACAGTCGTCCTAAAAGGATGATTACAGAAAGCAACAGCACCCCCACACACACCAGGGGCCACTGGGCAGTAATCTGGATCAGCTTCTAGTTCAGGTCCAAGGCCTTTTCCTCAGAAAGTCTCACAGGAGGTTCCTTAAACATGCCCATAATAAACCAAACCGTGTGGGACAAAAATGAATACCTCAAAACAGCCTTGATCATATAAGGTGAAACTCATTCCTGATAAAATTCATTTTTTTAACTAATTCAGATCAACACATCATGATAAACAAAATATCACCAATGTAAGAGGATATAGAAAATGGTGAAAAAAGAGCATAAGAGTTTTGCTATCTAAAATACGCTCCAGTTCTTATGTAATAACATTAATATTGTGTCGGCAAAGCTTCTAACTTTGCACTCTGAATCACGGGCGAGCCTGCAGTGTAAAAACCTGCCTCCTCAATAATTCAAATGTCATTCCCGCAACAATATTTTTCCATCACTAGGCAATTTTAAGCCAGGTATTCAAGTTGAGATTCCGCCCTCCTCCCCTGCCGCCACACCATTTCCTTCCTATCTCCTCCGAAAAGCACTCATCTCCCCGTGTCCTCCAAGAGAACACATCAGCGGTGGAGTCAACAGGCCACGGCACACAGAAACATTAGAAAAGGAGGTTGGTGGGGTGGGGGGTGCTGGAGCTCTGTGAGAGATTGGTAGGAGATAACAGGGCACTGAGTCAGTCCATCAAGGCTACGGGCTATGTCCACATCATCAAGCAGGATGATCAAATTTGTACTCTCAATGCCCGTCTGCTCATTTGTTAAGCAGATCAGCCCCGTGACGCCTGCTGGACTTCCTGGAGGTATAAATCTGTTACGACCCGCGCTGGCGTGCGTCTGCTCCACTGAGCCGGTACAGTGCCGGGCACGTCAGCTTCCAGCATCTGCCTCCCTGGGAGCTTCTGTGCTTCTCTGCAGCACACACACACACACACACACACACACACTCTTTCTCTAGCTCTCTCCTGCTCTCCATTCCAGCAAATTTCAGCTTGACCGGCCTCTCACTCCTCCGAAGTGCTGTATGTATTTTTAATACTGTCAGGGAGATCTCGGGATGGGCTCGAAATCATTCTAAAAACAATCGTAACTTTCCAAATGAGATAAAAGCATCCCCCCTCCCAAATAAAACATTACTGCCATGAAGTTGGACTGACTCTCTTTAAAAATCGTGCATGCAACATCTATGGATGTCAGCATTTTGGTTTAATCTCATTAATCCATGAGAATAACGGGTCGCATGGATGAAATGAATGCGGAGGAGTACATGATTGTATGTTATAATCACTACAGAAATGGACTAAAAGTGGGCATTTCACTGCATGTGCATTTGGGCACGAAAGAAAAGGGTAAAACAGGCCGAAAGACAGTGATGGTGGTCTTTTTTTAACATGAAGCTGTAAAAGCATTATTGATTTAAGGGGGAAGAGATGGATTGTGTGTGTGAAAAAAACGAAGCAAAATCATCTGTATCTCTTACAAATATCGTCATCCTTCAGCATCGTAAACTCCCAAACTCCCTAATATTCTGAACCGGTATGTTTCTAGATGTGATTAAAGGTATAGGTTGCTAAGTCTACAAACGTAGATTTGTTTACCGAGATGCAATGACTGAAATGTATTCTATATATTGCAATATCACAGAAACGCATGCATATAAATAGCGCAGATGTACGTACCTTTGTCAAATGTCTGTTCGAGGAGACGTGTGCTTCAGTCCATACAACCCTCACACGCACGGAGGGCAAAAATGAAATGAAATAAAATAAAACTTACTCTCCTCCAGCCGACGCGATCCATTTCCAATTTCTCCAGCCCGAAACATCGCTCTCCGGCGCGGACGGACGTGGAGAGGACTGCGGACCCCGTGGAGCGTCGCGACACCCCGCCAGCCCCCCTTCGGCTCCACCCCACCGCCCGGGGGGAGCAGCGCAACAGTCGGCGGCGGGTGGCGCGGAGAGTTCGCCCCCCACCGGACCGGCCCCGACGCGCGGAAACCGGCGAAGAGCAGAGCAGACCCCCCCCCCCCCCTCCTTTCTTCCTTCCTTCCTTCCTTCCCTCCTTCCCTCCTCTCCTCCATCAGCTCCACACTGCGCCCCGGTGTCATGGAGCCTGTGACGGAGTCGGTGAATTCCCAGCCAAAGCCTTCATTAAGGACACTGGTGACTGTGGGACGATGTCAAGGCTTTATTCTGCAATGGTGTCTGCAGTACAGGCCAAAAGTTTGGACACACCTTCTCATTCAGGGGCAGTGGTGGCCTAGTAATCAGAAGGTTGCCGGTTCGAATCCCGATCCGCCAAGGTGCCACTGAGCAAAGCACCGTCCCCACACACTGCTCCCCGGGCGCCTGTCATGACTGCCCACTGCTCACTCAGGGTGATGGGTTGAATGCAGTGGACAAATTTCACTGTGTGCACCGTGTGATGTGATGCTGTGTATCACATGTGACAATCACTTTACTATCAATGTGTTTTCTTTATTTTCATGACCATTTACATTGGTAGATTCTCACTGAAGGCATCAAAACTATGAACACATGTGGAGTTATGGACTTTACAAAAAACGATGAAATAACTGAAAACATGTTTTATATTCTAGTTTCTTCAAAATAGCCGCACTTTGCTCTGATTACTGCTTTGCACACTCTTGGCATTCTCTCGATGAGCTTCAAGAGGTCGTCACCTGAAATTGGTTTTCCAACAGTCTTGAAGGAGTTCCCAGAGGTGTTTAGCACTTGTTGGCCCCTTTGCCTTCACTCTGTGGTCCAGATCACCCCAAACCATCTCGATTGGGTTCAGGTCCGGTGACTGTGAAGGTCAGGTCTCAACTTTTTGTTAAGTACATAACTCCACATGTGTTCATTCATAGTTTTGATGCCTTCAGTAAGAATCTACCAAGGCGCTAATAATTGTTCCGAATATGCAACAAGAAAAGTCTTGAAACTTGCCAAGATGGGGTATGCAAATACCTATGAAAAAGGCTCACGAGTTTGAAAAAAAAACAAAAAACATTCCCACAACGAGGCACTTTATGTCCAGCACTTTCAGCTTGAATAGAAATTTAACTGTGTGGCTGGGTACATCTGGCTGAAAAGCTAGATATGGAAGCATTTCACGGAATTGAAAAACAAAGATGGCCCTAATCTGGTTTAGAACCCACACTCCATACAGGACAGAGCAGTTTGGATTCTGTTTATGGGGTCATCTGCATTACGTCATCCATTGATGCAAATACGTTAGCACGTTGTCATGTCAAGAGAGACGTCTCCCTTAGGCTTCTCCCATTATGGGTTGCCACAGCAGATCAGGCCGGCCTGGCCATCCGACACAATTGACCTGGCAAAAGTATTACGCTCAATGCCCTTCCTGACGCAACCCTTGACCCTGGCAAACCCCAGTGCTATACCTGCAAAACATGTTTCCAATTCGGTTTTAATATCTTGTCTCTTATTGGACGATCACAAACCCTGCATGGACACCACTGGCAGGCTAACTCTACCCTGGAAGAGTTTTTTTTGTGTGGAGTTTTTCCTTGTGTGCAGAAGGGTCAAGTGTGGGGGGTGTCAACTGTAAGGCCTGTCAAAGTCCATTGAGACATACTGTATGTAATTTCGGGCTATATAAGAAATCAATGTTGTTGTTGTTTTAATATAAAACCATTGCAGTGTTCATCGCCAGAGTGGCTCCTTAACTGCTTCTCATTGGCCTTGAATTAAGCACTAACCTGCTGGGTATGAAACTGAGCTCTTTCATAATGGCCAGGCGACTCCATATCTTTATTGGATGTGTGTTGATTAACACCTTATTACCATAGTCTGACTTCAGGGAGGGAACCCTGCCATGAATATACAAGGACATGCAAGGTTCCCGGCACCCATGCCTGGAAAGCTATTCGTATCAATCATCAGGCCCAGTTATGAATGCAGTGTGCTAAATAACTTGCTGTTCTGCCGTTTTAATATTCCTGCGTGGGGACGCCCCTGCCAATGGAAAAAGTCTTATGGGTATAAATATTTTGAAAGTGCAGGGAAGACAGAGTGCCAGGCCTGCAAGGCTTGGGTGGCGGTGTCAACACAAGTCATGCTCTTGCGGAAATTAAGAGCGCTCTTGTTGAGTGCACTTGAGATTATTTACTCTATTTAAAAATGATTTAATATTTATGACACTGTGGATACACCAAAAGGTGCCTTATGGATAAATCACTCTGCTATTTGTCCATTAAATCTTCATCCCCGTCAGGCCCAGCTGTCCACCTGGCAAGATGGATGCCTCTCAATTGCTGATGGTATCCACAATGGTCAGAGGTCAAGGAGGTCACACCGAGGTCAGTTTAAGAAATAAATAAAAACATTAAACCGCTTTACTTGTCCTGTGCCCTATTTTATGCAAACCAGAAATTACCTGGTTTTAATAGTCCCATTCCAGATGTTGAAGAAGAAAAAGCCATATTTGCCAATCTTATGTTGGGTGACTGATCATTTCCCATAATAAAAAGAGAGACATTCATTCAATAACAAATAGTATACATTACATAAAAGAGAGTGCTTCATTTTATGGCAAACATTTTTCAGAAATAAAAGTATTTTTACAATTTGTTACATAGTCAAATAATTTTGAAATGAGGAAATTCTCAGATTTCAGAAAAACAAAAACACACTTCACACATTGAAATGAACCGTGCAACATAAAACCAATGGAGAAACGCTAGAAGAATACAACAATCCTTGTGGTCACAGTAACATATGTTCCATGCAAGCTCTCATGATCTTGAGAGGGCGTCCTCTACCACCCGAAGACGTGGCTTCCTGCTGCCAGACGGGCGGCTGGAGTCAGGGCCAGGGGGGATGCGTGCTGCAGTAACAGCCCATGTCGGCTCAGCAGCTCCCCAGAGGCAAACAGAGTCACGATCCGGCTAGATTCGATTGTTGGTTTGCAGCTCACAACTAGGGTTCGACAACAAGGAAAACAGAGCGCATCACCGGAGGTTTCACCAGTTATCAATGTTCTGATACATTAATTTAGATTTAAGGAACCTGGGGCACTGAGCTACAATGGGTGTCACAGTTGTCCTTGCCAAATCACTGACAACTCCTGTGGTCGCAGAAACATCAGTATTGTACCTGTTGTAGGAATGTTCAGGGTTTGCAGGGCTGAATGTCCCTCCTTCTCTGTAGGGGCACTTTTACTTAAAGGTGGGGACGTTTCCTCAAAACCACCTGACAAAGGCACAGTCTGAAATGCCAAAGAAAAGCAGACTGCATATGACTATATCTTAATAGTGGGCAGATATTTGGTGCGGTCCAAACCGGTCTGCATTAAATAATGATTACATTAATGAAATTCTACAGAAGGTCATATTCAGCACTGTGTCAGACGGCAATAGTGCATTTGAGAAATGGCTGAAAGAGATCCCAAATTCCTTTGGAAACCTTGGGGCAACAGAGAATATTAAACTAAATTCAGTTTATTTGCAAGAGACCAGGAAGTAGAGTGATATTGGATTTTTTTTTAATGAAATTAATTTCCCTGGGGTTTTGTTAGGCTAAAATGCTTCGATTACATTAAAATGGAAACAAGGCTCTCTGTATCAGATCCATCAGCCATAAAAATGTTAATGAATACAGTGGTTTACCGTTGTAAATGCAGTAGGCATAATCCTGAAAAGGCAAACATGCAACATCCATCAAACATTCCTCATGAGAGAAAGAGGGTGTGAGTTTGGGTCTGAGCCAGCTGTTCATCATTCTAACATATTCAAAAAGTAATTTTCACATCCCACAGCAGCAGGCAACAGTTGACCGAACTGGATCTATGCACATCAACATGAATCATTTATCATCCTGGGCACATTCTGATGGCTTTTCTCAGAAGTTAAACATCCACAAGCATGAATTCTAATTATTCTCTGATGTCGCAGTGGATTAATTATGGTTGAGGTAGGCAATCCTACAGACAAAACAGCATCCTGCCTTCTGCTGCTTAGAATTTCTGATTCTGTGATTCAACAATTCAGAGTATCTGGTGCGGGGAAAATAGGTAATTAGCATTTTAATTTAATCAACAAACTATTAGGTCTCGATTTATCCCAGGAGAAATCTGCTGAGTCTGAACGGTAATGAGTGACTGAGCCGAGCCACAGGAGGTAAATTGAAAGAAGATAAACAACAAATTGCTGAGCCTCTAGAGAAACCTGAGGTGATTGGGAGTCTCTGAAGGTAATGGGGAATTTTTATAAAAAAAAAAAAACAAAAAAAAAAAAAACAATAGAAAGTAAAATAATTCATTGGTGCTGGCCTTTATGTCAGTCAACATTCTGCAGCCAGTTACAGTCACCTTCTGGTGAGGGTTAGAGGGTAAAAGCATGGTGACAGTTATACATTATGCATATACATTATTCCACTTCACAAACCACGGCTGAAAATAATAATGATTACGTGTTCCTACTTTTGCAATTCTCACTATTATTGTGGCTTTACTCTTGCCAAATTGTATTGTATTTTATTTTTATCTATGTTTTTTTAAATTGTAGTTTGAAATTTGAAGATTACTGTGATCTTGTAACATTAAGATGCAATGTACAGGGTGGGCCATTTATATGGATACACCTTAATAAAATGGGAATGGTTGGGAATATTAAAGCAAGTATAAAGCAAGTAACAGGTTTGTGAGGCCAGAATTCTTGCTTGTTTGTAGGAGCAAATAACTTATTTTCTGCAAAAATAATACAAAATGATACAAATAAATTATTTTTAAAAAATCATACAAATGTGATTTCCTAGTTACAGAAAGTGGTGGTCTAGTGGTTAAGGAATCTGCACCATAATCAGAAGGTTGCTGGTTCGAATCCTGAGCTGCCAAGGTGCCACTGAGCTGCAGTGTTTCACATTGACCATCATGACCTATGAATGTTAATGGTTTGCGACACCTGATTTAGACGTAACTAATAAAAAAAAGCTGTTTTTGGCTCAGCTGATATTTAAGTACCACACTCTGCTTTGTATATTGAGAGAATCTTACTTCATGCCTGGATTCCTGGTCATCTGCATCTGCTTTCAGCTGCTCTGTAACACTGTCAAGGATCCAACCTTTGTCCCAGCTGTGGAAGCTTAGAGGGTCCTTACAGAGTGGGCTAGAGATCTCTAACTGTTACACACATAAATTTAATTCCTAGCCATCTTGACAGCAGTGCGAGTTTTTTTCCCCCACATTTCCAGCCCTGGCGGGTTAAAGAGTAGTAGTGTGGAAATACCTTGTTCACAGCATCAATTAACTCCAACTCTGGTGGAGTTTCATCTTCATCTAAATGGTTCTGGTCCTTTTGATAACAAGGAAAATACATTTAAAAACAGTTCTAATATAACAGTTCTAAAGTTCTAATATTGTAAATATGTACTACTGTACATATTTGCATTTCAGTCAAGTAATACTGAGACCATGAGCTATATATTCCACAAGGGCCCAATTCAGGATCATAATTGAACATTTTCATAACATTTTCAATTAAACTCTAGATTCTTCCTGAAGTTCTTTACCGTTTCAAGGGACACTGAAGTGCTAAGGTGCAAAGATGGTCCAACAGTTTGAACTTCCTCGAGCTCACCCTTACCAAAGAATGCAGTCACTGGGTTGAACTGTCCTGTCTGAAATAACCATAATAGAAGAATTGGTAAACATATCAGCCAAAATAGATCTTTACAACAGCTGCATTCAGCGATGACTGACCATAGCACTGACAGAAGGAGCACATGCCAAAGCATGGCCATTAATCATGAGAGCACTGTGTATGTACACATCCTCCTCTGTGTGGGTGTCGCACAAGAACAACTGCATGACACCTTCCTTGTAGCAGTGGATGGCCCCCACCAGGGTGCCATCGGTGCACAGATGGAGGAAGAAGCTCACAGCTCTGGAGGTCCACCTGCCCTGCAATGGACATTCAGCTTGGTAGGATTTCAAAAGTACACACTGAAGGTCAAGAAAAAGGAAGCAGAACAAAGCCATGCGTCAGATTGTGATCCCAGTCCTTACTGAGACAGGCCTGACTCCTACAAGTGATGACAAAACAGCTTGAGCAGGAAGTACAGCATAACAAGATCTGAAAACAGAAACACATTTTGTAAAAGACAAACAATAGGTAAAGACAAGTAAAGTGCCCCATAAAAATCAACAAAAAGTTATACAGTTACACAACAGGATCGTACTTGAGGAAACAAAGATGACTTCTGTCCACAATGGTAAGATCTCCAAAGTCAGCAAAGTACACTTCCACCTGGTTGTGTTCCAGTACTTGGTGAATGACCACACGGTAGTACCACATGTTCTTAGTTGCCACACAGCAGACTTGCCCTGGACGCACAAAGGCCTCCTGCAGCTGGTAGTGCCGTAACACATCGGAGCGTGAATAGCAGTTCCTGAACATGATGAAGACCGGGACTCGCATTAAATCCATCTGCATTCAGACCAAATAAACTAATCCGTTGGAAACCAAAACAGTGTTGCTCTGAAGCTACCTCATTTCGATCATCATGCTGTCCAGTGCCCTGGCCTCCTTGTTTTCACAGAAGCGAACATAGAAATGGCTGGGTGACTCCACACACTGTACCAGGACAGGGGCCAGATCTCTCTCTTTCCACTTAGTTGGAGGATGCAGCTTCTGGCACTGGACAGCATCAGGTGGAACCATAAGCCCGTGTGATGATACGCTCAGGGGCGGGTAAAAATCTGCAATCTAATGGACACAAAATAATTATATATGATATAATCATGAAATTATGATGCAATGTTGATGATATGATGGCTGAATACACAAAACTATATTTTATCTCAGATACAGCATTGTTACACTGGGTGCATTGTGCTTTTTCAGAACTTAATTTCACTCTGACTCACAGGGAGCGGTCAGGTGATGGGTTTTGATTAGTGCGAAAATGGATGCTGAGCAGGTGAAACAGAGACTAGCCGATGGATATTATATTTCGGTTGCACCGGAAACATTCAAGTATGAGGTATGAAAAAAAAACTTTGACCATGGAAAAATGTTGAAAAATGTATAAATGACTCAAAAATGTATAAATGTACAAACACGCACAAAGCATGTTGGTACAGTCATGTTGGCCGGCATCCACAGTCACAATACGAGTTTGAGGTTTTAAAAATCTTTTCTTGTTGTGCTCGGGACTACATTTTAAGGCCTGATCAAAGCTTTTATCCGTTGCTGTTATCTGTCCTGGCTACTCAACTCTCTGTCTGACTGCAGCACACGCACTTTCAAATGTACATGATCTCTGATTTAGAATACGATATATTCTTACTATGTGTCTGTTGCTTTAACCACAAGGAGCTTATGGAGAGGACCCCTCCCAGAGCCCTGTTTATTTATTTATTTGTTTTATTTGTTTATTCATTTAACAGCAAATATTACACAATTAACATTTCTTATGTGGGAAATTTAGGGGGAAAATCACCTGTTGGACAGTCTTGGTGCTGATCTTGAATTCAACATCTGGTAGAAGATCAACCACAGGGTCTTTGTTTATATTTTTTTCCCAAGGGGAATCGTACCTGTTATTGGACATCTTTGTGGATACGTTTTCTAACAACAATAAAAAAAAAAGTGGCTGTTATAATTCAAATGTTTCACTAGTGTTACTGTGTACCTGGAAAGTGATGCACCACCTGGTTGTATGTTCTCCTGCTTGATGTCAGAGACAATCAGAAGGCCTCCTTCTCGCTCAGGCCCTGGCTTTAAGTACAGCGTGTCATTCAAGGCCCCCACCATTTCAGTGACACTCTGGAAACCACACTGAGCCACAGGCAAATCCTCCCCGAAATGTTTCTGGGCACGATTCATATTGCACAAAAAAATGTTCCCAAATCAGATAAAAAAAACAAAAAAAAAACATTAATCAAAACATCTTCATTTAGCATTATGGAAATGTTCATGTTGCATAATCCTAAGCATGCATTGGTATTCATTAGAGTACCACAGCACAGGGCTGCACAATTATGGCCAAAAAGATCATATTTGTCAATATTGTAATCACGATTATTAACCAGGGAGATGAAAATATAATTATTGTACTTTCTATTTTAAACAAACAATAAGTGAAGGCAAGTCACTAAGAAAATACTTTTTATATTTAATATGAAAGATGAACAGACATTTACCTGCTTATTTCCTGCTTATTATACACGGTATGCCGGTATGATATGCAGTGAAATGCTTTTTCTATTTCTATAGACAGGGCAGGTCCATAAACAGAGGAATTTTGTATAGATTTGTCAAGAACTAAAAATTCTAATTCTATTTGTCACATACATAGTCATACATGGTATGACATGCAGTGACATGCTTTAGCGACTGTTACAGACCACAGTAATTCTATAGACAATGAACTAACTGTACAATATATAGAGGTGTCAGAACCGAAGATGTGCCTTTCCTATGGGGTGGGGGTGGAAAGACAGACGCTCTGGTCTGTAACATAAATAACGTTGTCAAACACAAAATTTTGTAACATACAAGGTAAAACGAAATCTTAATTATGATTTAATTAAGATTGATTCTTCGTTCTCTCGTTATTACAGCTGTAACTGGTGCAAAAGTCTGGAATTTTTGCTTGTACCGTCAGGCTGAATGCAACATCTAGTGTATATATCTATTTTGTCACCTACAGCTGTAATATTACGTCTCTCTGTCACAAATGCTTTCGTTTGCCCCGTGGTGGTTAGCTGACTATTGGTTGAGAGATTTTATATAAATGTAAATATCGCCGATGATCATCTTAATTTAATTGTTGGAGCAAACATTGTGATTGCGATTAATTGTGCAGCCCGACCACAGCATGAATAATCAATATTGTACAGCAGCACCTACCTTGAATGCTAAAGGAAAATTTTGCACTAATATTCCCTCGCTGCTGTCAGACACAACCTGTGAAGAGCAGAAAAAATTAATTTGATGGCCAGAGACCGCTATCTTCCAGGGGTCAAGGACAAAATCTGAATTACCTGTTGAAGCTTTTCCTTCAGCTCTGGGCTCACGGTTCCAGCATCCCCAATTTCCATAATACGCTCTCTTAGCTCCTCCTCCAGCTAAAATGCATAAATGAAAGTGAAGTGACGGTCAATGTGAAACACTGCAGCACAGCACACGGTGCACACAACAAAATGTGTCCTCTGCTTTTAACCCATCGCTGCCGAGGGAGCAGTGTGTTTGATTAATGAATCAAACGAAACAAATCTGGACACTACTTTTTAATTATATTTATATATTATATTTATATTATTATTTTATGAAAACTGTACCTTTGAGATGGACTTCTCGAATGACTTTGCTTCCTGCCTTGAGTCTTGGTCAGAATGCTTCACCACTTCAGGAACACAACCTGTAACAGCCACTTTGGGTGGCTCCTTTTTAACGGTCAAAAGTGGCTTTTCCAACCGAACTACAAAATCCCGAGGGAGATGAAAATATAATTGCGTGACAACATTATATATATATATATATATATATATATATACACACACACACACACACACACACACACACACACACACACACACACACACACACACACACACACCTGTCTAAATAACTCGTAGCATAAACACACCTGGATTAAGTGGTGGTCTGGTTGCTTGAAGGCTCTGGTTAGTTGAAGTCTGTTTCATGGGCGCAACAGGGCTCTTTAAAACGAGCAGGGACCCGATCCGGCTCTGCTTGACCAATATAAAATCTGCGGCCGCGACCAGCATCTCAGCGATCGAGTAGAAGCCGTAATGGGTGACGTGCAGGGGTTTGCCGAATAGGCTGGCGAAGCGCTGCTCCAGCTGTGACAGTGCCACCGGGCCCTGGCAGAGGAGCACGCGCAGCTGGCTGCGCAGCTGCGCCGGGAGGACTGGCGGCGCGTAACCCCGGCGGAGAAGGGGGAGTTGGGTTTGACGCTTTAAGTTAGGATAATGTGTGTGAGCATTCCAGGCACAAGTTCTTTGTTTGGGAGCTCTCTGTTTGGCAACCAGGTGCTCAATGCCTTTCGTGGTTTCATCTCCAACAGCTACGACAGGGAAAAAAAATGTTAGATGCAAAAGTGGGAATCGTTTACATTTACAGCATTTATCAGCCGCCCTTATCCAGAGTGACTTACAATCAGTAGTTACAAGGACAGTCCCCCCCTGGAGAAACTTAGGGATAAGTGTCTTGCTCAGGGACACAATGGTAGAAAGTGGGATTTGAACCTGGGTCTTCTGGTTCATAGGCGAGTGGGTGGTAGGCTACTGACACCCAAATAGGCTACTACCATCAATTAATGGAAATTAACAGCTGTCGAAAAGTACGGCTACTGCCTGCCTTACCCTTTAGGACAATGCTCCCCACTCTATCAAAATCCACATACACCACGTCAGGCATGTCCTTCACCATGTCCTGCAGGCTGCGGTACCCAAGGGACCTGAGGGGAATGGGCTGGCCCAGCATGCGCTGATAATCTGTCATGAGTTGAGTAGGACTGAGGCCAGATTTGGCAGATATCAACAAGGAGCGCACGTCCTTCTTCAGTGCAGAGAACTGCTGCTCCAGATCCATGCTGACCACAACGGAAAGGCCTGGCCTCCTAAAAAAAAAAAATGTATATATATATATATAACAATAATTAGTTGTGTTAGTAGCCTAGTGGGTAACACACTCACCTATGAACCAGAAGACCCAGGTTCAAATCCCACTTACTACCATTGTGTCCCTGAGCAAGACACTTAACCCTAAGTTGCTCCAGGGGGGGACTGTCCCTGTAACTACTGATAAGTCGCTCTGGATAAGTGCGTCTGATAAATTATGTAAATGTAAATAATTAATGAATAAATAATACATGCCAAATCAATACTTACCAAATCAATACTTCAATAGGCAATAATGCAAACGCGGACGGCGAACTTAATAAAAGCATTACCTCACGACACATGCTACGTCTGCGTGTAAAAACGTCAAAATTTGGTAGGCGCCATTAGCCGCATTAGCTCTACGTGGCGGGTGGGGGCTTAAACGTGAGCAAAACTCACCTGGACTTCACCGGACAACCTCGCACGAAGCGCGTCGAATACTTTTTCTCCTTTTTATGAAACGGGCATCAACGTACACGCGGCCACAAGCCGCGATTTATCACTTATCTCTTCTTCAACCCTCTTTTACGTGACGGAACGCGTCCGCCACCTGAAACACGTGGCCTGCGCGCACACGCACACACAAATCAATAAAATAATAATAATAATTCAATTTAACACGACGATGTTTGTGTTATTCCTTAACTCACATGTTATAGAAAATAAATGCTCGCTTTAGCTTAATAATTATGATTTAACGAATATGTTGTATTTTTTATCGCACTTTTTTTTTGACGCTTTTACTGGGTTTACAGTTTAAACAGGGTGAGGCGGAGATATTTTAGAAATTATATTCGTGATAAATGAATTTTAAAAAATTACATATATGATTTGTCATGCAGACCATGCAGGCCCTGATCAATCATCTAGTAGTGATATATGACATCCTGTCTCACTCACATTTACACAACAATTAAAAGAAAAAAATAGACATATTTTTTTTTTTTACATTTTTTTTACTTAGGTTACAATATCAATAACAAGATTTATTTTCATACGTTATTCTTTTTATTGATGAACTTGGGCCAGTTTATTAGACATTCAAAAGCTACAGAAATTAATTCATTAAAGATAATTAAATTGTTAATGGGAGGACATGTTCCTCACCACTGCAATAATAGGGAAGCTGTGCCATCAGTTTCCCGACACCGAAATCTTCGCGTCTGCACATTCTCAAGTGATGGATGACTCCCAAAAACAAGTCATTGTCTAAGAAGCTGTTACTGCAGGGGAGGACGCGAAAACACGAGCAAATGCCCCCACTTACTGCATAAAAACCTTTATGTTTACCCAACCATTTCTCCACCTATCAGATCCCTTGGCTCTCATACCCTGTTCGAGATGGTCCATCGAGGTTTCCAGGGAATAAATGTCAGCCTCTCTGAGGATTCAGTCATCTCTTTGAGCTGATGGCATAAACGTGACATGGCTCCCATGACAGACAGTGGCGTGGAGAGGAGGGCAGAGGTCGAAACCCATCCTCCCACCTCAAGACCATTGAGGGCACAAAAAAGGGACACTTCACCAACATCTAAGAGCCGTCATCCCAAAAACAGCAAGCCGCCAGAGCCACCAAGAAGAAAAGATAAGCCAAGGAAAGAGCAGGCAGAAGGCGAGAACAAAGAGCGACAACACGCAGAGAGTCCAGAGAAGTCTGCGAGCACCGTGGTCAATGTGGACACGGTGCGAGAGAAAGGAGAGGTGGAAAAAGACGAGTTACTGGGACTCCTGGAGACAGGATGGCAGGAAGAAAGTAAGCTCACAGCAAATCCTCCTCCTTTTCAGAGCTCTCGGCCGTTGCTTTAATAATGTGTAATCTCTACAGGCGTGAAGGAAAGATACCTGGGACCTTGCGAGATTCTGCTCGTGGTGTTGACTGTTGCATTCATTGTCTTGTTTTTCCCTCTGTCTATCTGGTTCTGCATGAAGGTAGGTCATTTTTCTGCCTTGCATAATTATGCACTGACAAATTTGACAAAATATGATAAATAACAGAGCATTAATAACTGGCATAAATGTTTGCGTTTGTTGTGTTCATGTGCAGATAGTGCGAGAGCATGAGCGTGCAGTGGTCTTCAGACTGGGACACCTCCTGCGAAGAAAACCCAGGGGACCAGGCATGTTGCACTTCACTCGAAATGTGCTGTTTTCGGCATTCTGACATAATACATTGTATGATCTGAGCCTCTTGGTGTGCCGTTCCACATTTACCTCACTACACACTCATTAAATAGAACTGACATGCACTGTCTGATGAACTGTTGGTGTAAAATGTTATAGAATGATGTAATCTGTAATCATTTATGTGTTTCTTAATCCAGGCCTTATTTTTTTCCTCCCGTTCTTGGATGTTTGCTATAAGGTGGATGTTCGACTACAAACACTCAGCGTACCTAGTCATACAGTAAGAGAGACTATTTGAGATGATTATACACACACACACACACACACACACACACACACACACACACACCAAAAAAACAGTTTTATTGCTCCTTTAATTAGTGCAGCCATTTTCAGATTTACTAAGGTTTTCTGATAATCAATGAGGCTTTTGAAAGAACAATCATGGGTTTAGGGTTAGGGTTCCATCGGAACGCAAGATCAATAGCTGCTGATAATAGTTCTTCTATACTGTATGCAGATAATTAACAGCAAGTTCCAGCTACCACAGTCATTTACAACATGAGTTAATGCAACAAAGAGTTTGCATTAAAGTTTGACTTAAACAATCATTTTATGTGAATATATTTAACAAAGGTGGTAACAAAGGACCTGGTGAGTGTAGAGCTAAGTGCGGTGTGCTACTACCGCATTGAGAACCTGTCGCTCTGCTATGGCTCACTGGCTAAAGTCCCCGGGGTGCTGCAGGGTTTGGTGCAGGTCTCAGACAGAGAGATTCTTGCTCATCACACCTTCACTGAGATCCTGACTGAAAGAAAGAAAATCGGCCACAAGATTCAGGTATTTGTCTTGGATTTGGATTCTGGTCGAGATATTTTGAGGCTCAAGTATGGTTTTATTCAGGCTATTTCATACAATTTATTTTGAATGTGTAGTTGTTGCTGATCCACAGAAATGTATAAATCTTTCCAGGTATCCCTAGACTCAGTTGCCTGCAAATGGGGCATCAAAGTGGAGAGAGCAGAGATGTGAGTAATGTGGCAACAAGTGGTAATCTTCAAGGACTTTGGTGGTCAGTTATTGCATTTCACAATCAGCTGGCCACTGCAATATATATTCTGATAATATATCATCTCAATTTCAGTGAGGACCTCTCTCTCCCTGCAGAGCTTCAGCACAACTTTGCAGCTGAAGCTGAAGCCAAGAGACAAGCACAGGTCAAAGTCAGTCTTTACATACTAGCCTTCCAAAAATGTATAATAGGCTGTATTATACAGCCATAGGCTGTATAAACATTACCCCTTCATGTCGTGTCCTTCAAACCAGTATTATTATTAGTATTATGCATGTAATGCGTTCCGCCGTTCATAATGTTGTGTGATTTGTGGAAGGTTATCGCAGCAGAGGGCGAGCGGATGGCCTGTGAAGCTCTGAAGGCTTCCATGGATGCTCTCTCTGGATCCCCCGCCGCTCTACAGCTACGGCTCCTCCAGCTCCTGCACAGTCTGCAGACGGACCGCTCTGTCGTGGTCCTGGCCTTACCTTCTGACTTCAACAGCTTGTCAAATAATGTCTCAGTTCTGAGCACCACGACCAGGCCCGGTGCCATGAGTGACACCAACAAAGAGAGTGGCAATGATTCCCCTATGATGTGACAGTCTTCTTTTTGACTGACTTTGACAGTCCTGATTCATGTTGACAGTAATTGATACATGAAGAGGAAGAAACAGCAATGGAGGACTGTGCTATGAGGATCTGCGGCCTCGTAGGAAAGTTATATATGATTATTATTATTACTTCTACTTAATAGGATTTTTTCTTTATGGCACCCCCTGGATGGATGGTGTTCTGCTAATGTGGTATAGAATAATCTGTCATATTAATGTCTCTTGGTGGACTTTTGTTTTGGACTGCCTTCAGCCTTCTGATTGCGTGGTCTGGATGGAGGGGAGGACAATTTCTTTGGAGTCATGGACTTCTTGCTAACTGTAATATAAAGTTAACATTGAGATGTGGAAAGTTTGCATGTTTTGTTTGTAAAAGATCATCCTTGTTCAGCGTTAGACCTACTTTTTGTGTATAGGTATATGCAAGACAAAAACATAATAAAAGTTATTCACAGTTCACCCTTAGTCTCCAGGCTGGGTTTGCCTTGCCCTCCAGAAACGAAGAAACCTTGGGAAGTAGTGATATAGAGAGGGACACCCTTCCAAGGTAGAGTGAGGGAAACAGTTGTAGAGGTGGAAAAGTAGTATAGAGCATCTGTCCATGTTTGGACGTACTGAACAGTGCAGAGTAGTTGTTTAAACCAGTGTCATCTTGTACATTGTGTGTCCATTATAATGCTACTGGTCCATTTGAAGTTTCCTGAAGCTTTAGCTGTTACAGTGGTGGTGGCCGTGGTGACCCTCTGGTTCGTTTCCAGCTTAAGTCGTCTCATTAGCAGTTCATTGCTAGGGACTAGGATTCATCTGGTGGTCTCTTCACTGGAGTCTGCAGGTGGTCTGCAAGCCAGTTTCAGTGCCTCAGAAAAAACAAACAGAAGCAGCGGCAGACCTAGGACAGCCTAACTAAGGTGAATTTAACACTGTCTGTACTTGACAGGGTGACTATGTAATAAAGTTCATAATTGACACCATGTCTATATTGTATTTGCATTGTATTTGCTTTCTAGGATTCTTCACATCAGCACTCATCACATTATTCAATGTTATCTTACCTTTCACAAAGTCAATGTGAAATGCTATTTACTTTAATTCTGATTGTTACCACACCCATCATGAATGTTTTTGTACAAGCTGTGATTTAATTACAACAATACATTCCTCTGATGTATCTTGGCTTAATTATATCTGCAAGGAAGCAAAGAAACAGTATGCACTGTTAATCATGTCTATTAGGTACCACTGACCTCTACATTTACATTTACATTTACGGCATTTATCAGACACCCTTATCCAGAGCACCTTACAATCAGTATTTACAGGGACAGTCCCACTGGAGCAATTTAGGATTAAGTGTCTTGCTCAGGGACACAATGGTAGTAAGCGGGATTTGAACCCGCTTACTTCTGGTTCATAGGCAAGTGTGTTACCCACTAGGCTACTACCACCCATGTGGACCTGTTTCAGGTCAGCCATCAACTCATCCTTAGTATGTATCTCAAACTTCACATCTGGTCTTTTGCACATGAAAAATAAGTATGTTCATAACCATAAAGAATGAACTCATTGTGTAATGACTTAATTTAATTAATGCGCTGACTGGTTGCTTTTTTTTTTTTTACTACACATTCTCCATTTTGTACGTATTGTTACGATGTTCCTTGATTACACGAGACTGGCTGTGCAGAAAGTGTACCACTTCTCATTGTCAACCTGGATGTCCCATCTTCTTACACTGAGTACTCTCAGCATCTCTTAACTCATATTAGTCAGGGTTTCCTTCCATTGGTTTATCAACTATATGATATGATACAGGTCCTCTGAATCCTAAGGAAAAGGAAGGGTCTAAGGGTCTTTATTCATTCATTCATTTTTATGACTTTTTATTTTATATTTTCTGCTCTCCATTTAGTCTTTTTAAATATAAATGTATGAGCAAATAATTCCAATCCAAATATTAACCTCTGACTATCATGGTATTGTTGTCATCCAACACAGAATACACAAAAGGAAGAAAGACACCATTGCAGTAAGGAACGTTGTGAAGTGCTCTGCCACCTTTCTCCACGTCTGCTCGCTAATGTGAAGTCGGTATGCCAGATGCAGGTTATTTAGCTTGATCGCCTATGACAGGAGCCAAGCACACACTTGACATTAACGCAGCAGCAGAGCAACGCTTCCCGCTGCCAAGAGTCTTTTACTCAGTGACTTAATGTGTATACTGGCAGCACTTTTTGTGTGCTCATTTGTCAGCTGTAAATTACTCAGGCTTTGCAGCATGCTCTCAGTCTTACTGCTTTGACAGTTAACCAGCACTACGCTCTCATATCAATCCCCCACATACGTAGATCCCGTACTTTGCTGTTTACCTGGCTGCTGCTATTTTTTGCCTTTCTGTATGTGCTCCATCAGAAAACGTCTCCTGAGCTCATAAAAAAGCTGGCAAGGAAAATACTCCTCAGGCCTTTTTAGTTTGTAAGCACATAAAGTGAATTTGAGTGAATTGCAAAAGGAAAGAAATCAATGACAGAGGTTGTGCAAGACAAAGACAACACTTCATTGTAAAAGACATTGACCTCAAAATCAGAAACTCACACTTAAAAAATCCACACCCATAAAGAACAGTGTACTGAACAGAAAAACATATCTGAGAGTGGACAGACCTTAACAGCGATATTTCGGCCGACTCTGCACCAGAGGTTGTTCTCCTGAGTCAGTCTGGCTACTTGACTGACCTCTGACGCTGCATTTTGTATAGGTCATGGTACTCCTCCACCAAACTGATGAGGTAAAGCACAGATTTGTGCACTTTCGACTTCTTATAAAATGTATGAAATAGTACCCATTTGGGTTTCATCTCTGCCTAGTTTTATTACCTAGCACTACACTCTGATTGGTCCATTGCTTTGGCCAAGTCAGGCTGTGTTTCTTCTGAAGTTTGGAAACACACACATCATGCTCTTTCATTCTGTTTAGCTCTCTCTCGGACACACATCACACATATATTTGCACACATGGGACCAAAATCATATATGACGCAGACTGCAGTACAGTATTTCATATTCACCAGTTGAAGTAAAGTCATTGAAAACCTGCATGTTTGGTAGCAGCCATAGTCCTTACATTGCTAAAGACATACAAAAAGGGCTGGGTGAACAGTTCGACACAGGTCAGGGTGGTAGTAGCCTAGTGGGTAACACACTCGCCTATGAACCAGAAATTGTAAATGTAAATGACTAGCAAGCAGTTCTTTGTGACAAACACTCCCCATGTGCTAAAAGCAAAATTCAAACCGCCCTTACTACCATTGTGTCCCTGAGCAAGACACGTAACCCTGAGTGTATCCAGGGGGACTGTCCCTGTCACTACTGACTGTAATGGTGTCAGCTAAATGCTGTAAATGTAACCATGAGTAAAAAAAAGACATTTTCCCTTTCAAGTCAAGATCCCACTAATTACATGACAGCTTCAGTCATCCAAGTAAAATGCGCTAACTGATGGTAATGAAGCAAGAAATTACGACACAGCATCTGATATAAATCAAATATTGTAATCATCCGAGCTTCAAAACGATTTTTAAATTCAGTTTATTCACTTGCCTTTCTCCATTGAGGCAGGCAATCTCTTCTACCAGGCAGTGGTCCAGGGCCCTTTGACCCCATAGCTCGTGAAGAATACGGTCAAGTACTGTCACATTTCTCTGTCTGAAGATTAGGGAAAGATTAGGTTTCTGCATTCAGATCCAATGCTGACCTGATCTGCCCTCATTCCACACACTCCACACTGACCGTGCAGATCACCTTGTGGATTACAATGTTATAGATGTTCGGTTCCACCTTCACCAGTTCCAGTAAGCCTTGCCTCAAACAGGGAAGTGTCTGAGATTGTGGAATTGAAATACACAATTTATTCACAATTCAGATTTTAAAACATTGGTATTTCATTTAAAGTTGTTATTTCTGAGCTAATTCATACATTTGCCCCTTAATCATGGATCACAGGGAATGTTATGAACTAGATACAGGTTGTCACAGGTTCATACACAGGTTCATAAATGAAAATCATGACGGAATGCTTCTGACATTAAGTTTATAACGTATTAGTGTTGCATCATTATTTAGCAGCATGTTTAATGAAAGGTACACATGGGGCTACCTGTGAGAGTCCGGTCAGCTCAGTGCAGTCATCATTAATTCCTGCTTCGTCCAACATCTCATCCATCACCCTCAACCACTGCACTGCCTCCAGCCGCCCACTGGGCTTCCTAATGAACACAGGCACTCATTACTCTATTATGCAATTTTTCGTCTCAAGAAACCCGACTTTAATTCACTCACATGGTAGGGAAATCTCTCAATCTTTTTGCATCGTCCTCCAGCAGAACGGTGTATTTGTTGGAATAGAAATTATAAACACTTTGTGTCTGTGGCATAGGGTAAGTGCATTATATTGCCATCTAGAGAAAAGAAAATGTCAGCTCACTCTTCATAGCACCTTGGGGGTGCAGTATTCTTCAGGGATTAGTATATCAGCAGATCCCATGCTCTGTTAGGATCCCGTTGGGAATGCGCAGCGTCACAAAGAAAGGAGATGTCCCAGTTCAGTAATGAAAACAACAAGTCAAGAAGAAATGTGTTTAATCAAAGGTTTTGTAACTGCTGTAGCTAAATAAAAGCATCATAGAAGTTGGCTGTTTAAGAAGTTACTTCTATTTCTTACGGCCAAGTGAATGATGCCATACTGCATCTGGGCAGGGGTATGCTGTGGAGGCCAGGGTGGTGAGTATTTCATCTGGAACAAAGTCCCTGCACACTGGCCCTTGGCTTTCCAGACCAGGAAATTCTGCACATACTGTGAGTCAGTACAGTTAAAACATGCCAGTATATGTCATGAAAACTAACAGCAGTCAGTCAGTTTGTTATAAGCGTCTCTAACTACTGATTATTATAGGCTTTTCCCACCCTATAATAATCCCCATTGACTAGTGCACGTTGGGTCAAAAAAAGAAGCATTTTATCACTTACAAACCAAAAATGATAGGAAATAAAAGGCAGTCATCTTTATCATCTTATCTTTTTTGCATGCGCCGATGCTGCCCTGACATCATGATTTCATTGATGCAAGAAGTAAAGGCCGGCAGGAGATTCTATGACTGGCTGGAATGGCATCTAATAATCAGCTCACAAAGTAAAACTTATTTGAATTGTCAGTCTCACCTTAAATGCTGCTCAGCAGGCTGCAGTACCCAGTTCAGCAAGGCTTACAGCCAGGAAATGTATTATTAAAGAACATTTAAATCTGTATATGATGATGATCTCTGTGATCATGATGATGATCTCAAAATGTTGAATTATTAGAAATGGTATTGAGTGTTACATGACTGGTCCAACACTGTTTTCACTGAAAATTACACATGGGATCTGTGCATTATTGATGAATGGCATTTATGCCCTAGTGGTTAAGGAAGCCCCTAATGTTGAGTAGGTCCTCGGACTAAACAACCCTGAACTGTGGACTCTACTAGAGCTCCACTAGAGAGCAATGTAGTATGAATGTTTGATGGCAATGTATGATATGTGTGATATGTGTGAAGAACATATGATATTCTTCCAGAACATCTCATAGATGGTTTGTTGGATGAGATTAACACCACAAACTCTTTGTTGTGTTCCTTGAACCATTCTTGAATCGTTTTTGCAGTGTGGAAAGGTGCATCATTTCCATGAAGGGGCATTTCGGTAGGTTGTACGTGCCACATCCACATCCATATGAATCCAGGACAACAAAGAATGAGTCTGCCATAGTACCATGTCTTCCCCACACGTGCACCCAGCCAAAGACTAAGGCCACTCATCAGCAGAGCTAACAGTCTTAGACTGTTTGGTGCCCTGGGTGAACACTTCACTAATACAGGACATCAGTTCTTAATTTACCTTCAGTCTGGATTATAGATTTTCTCTCCATCATCTATATTAGCAAAACTAGTGGGTAAACTGTCCAAGACATTATATAAATTCAATCTGAAATGCAGAAGGATGGAGAATATTTTATCTCCATCTTGGCCCACAACAAATACAACCATGTGGTAAACATAAGGTCATTAATCATACAATAGATATCAAGCAGTATTTTGTGTCATACTTTTAATTCACATTAAATTCATATCATTAAAACTAGCAAATGTCAAATCAGAGATGAGGGCATAATAACTGATACCTATACCTATAGCGCAAATAATTTCAGGACATAACAATACATGTTTTTTTTTCAATTAAAACATTTAAAAGAAACACTAAATTGTCTACATATTTTGCTTTCTGCTTTTTCCCGTTTCAAGGGGAAGGAAATGTTGCTACACCTGTGACTACTTTCATTACAATGTTTTGCAGTGAACTACAGAGGAAAGACTCCATCACCTGAGACAACCAGGTGAGTGACCCTGAGTCTGCAACGAAATTACTTTAAACAACCCAACTAAAAACTATTTGAGGATTTTGTGATATGGGAATAGGGACAGTGATGAGGTAAAAGCGTGGATATCAGTGATTTTGGTGGCTTCTGCCAGTAAGGGTGAGGCAGGCATGAATGTGAGCTCCGTAACTTCTCCATAAGCAGAGGTGTTGGGCTCCTTCATCCCTGCCTGTTCTGCTGAGGGATCAGGACAGGACTGACTGCAATTCTCCTGGTCACCTTCTGCTTGTCCGAAGCCTACAACCTGTAAAAAATATATATTTGTAAGAGTCGACATGCAGAGAAAGATAAAACATCAGACCAGGTTTCGAAAGACAATGCTCACGTGAACGCTAAGCCTCCTATTGGCCTGTCTGTGGTCCATAAACCAAGACAGAAGATTTTCTTTCTTCATCGTCTTCAAGGCCTCAATCTACATGGCAAAACACCAAATTATTAATGTGAATAACGTACACAGTTTATACAGAGAAGGGTTCCCAGTCCAGTTCCTGGAGCCCCCCCAGGTTGAAAGCCCAGATGACTATTTTTGGAATGGGATTGGGAATCCCTTATATAGACATGCTAAGAAATGTCTCTACAAAGTTCTAACCTCTTTTTGAATTCGATCAAAGACATATTGCTGAGTGACCACTTCGAACCAGTTCCGGTCCACCTCCTCACCCAGGTGAGGGTCCTCACACTCCTTCAGTTTGATCAAAGCAGACACCTGGGCTTGGAAAGCTTCATCTGATAGGCTAGCCAGCGTCTCCCCAAAGCTCTGAAGAAACTCCTCTATCTTCGTTTCTACAAAGTCAGTGCTATAAATAAATACAGAAAAATCTTTCTTAGTGTGGTATATTTGTGGGTGGTCTGGGAGAAACCAAGATAAGACTAGCATGGCCCAGCAAGATCAATTATGGGGAGGTTCGCAATGTTCACAGCTGGGTGCTCAATGCCAGATTGTAGACTGTTCGTAACATTGCCAACTCAAAAAGATACTGGCTGGGCATTTACACCCAGGAAATGATTTTTTCTGATGACAGATGTGCGATTATATTCAATGAACACACACACACTAAAACTTAGGTTTATCTAGGAGTCTAACTTTGTGTATGCGTGATATTTGTTGGGGACTTATATATAGAGCACTATACATATATGCGTGTTGTATTTCCAGCACTTTTACTAGTACACTGAAGTTGTTGAAATGATCATTGTTGTATGCCTAAGCACACACATGCACTTGGAAGAGACAAGGCCTTTCCTTGGCTGACCTCACATGGATCCAGGGAGTGAACATAAATCTTAAAAACAAGCATCAAACACATTTGAATTTACCGTACATGCAGAAAAACACAGATAACACACTCACATACACACACTATTCGAGGCAAGAAGAAAGGCACACACACAATTTGTCACAGTTTTTTGGGTCTTGATGTTTGATGGCGTATGACCAATGACAAGAACAATGTATAAGAATGAAAGGCCTGAAAGGCCAACAGCTGGCTGGCTGTTGTCTCAATAAACAATTGTCCACTATAATTTCCTGTTGCGTAAATGTATAAAATCTTCAGCAAATCCTCCACCCCATTTGTCAGAACCAGAATGAGTAACGTCTGAACCACATGAGTTGACCTTAAATTACCTTAAATGAATATGCAGAAAACAATAAAGCATAAGGGGTAAGGGGTCAGCATATATTATAGGCATTAGTATATATAGGCATTAGTGTTTTAGTAATTAATTGAACCAAATCAATAAGTCCAACGATGACCCTAACAGAGCTTCCATTTCAATGACATCTAAACATTTGAACAGAATTTATGCTCTTAAAATCTATAGTAAATATTGTTAATTTTGTAATGGCAGAATTAAAAAAAGATAAAACCCCACCAACAGCCAGGCGTCACACACTAAAAGAATGGAGAGAATAAAATACAAAAGAAACTGATAATGAAGATAATTAATTACATTTATGGTAACCACTGTGTGCAGTGAATGCATTTTTTTTACTGAACACTCACGGGAACTTTGTAGCTTGGGTTTCCACTGTAACTGAGAATCCTAAGATACCAGAGGTGTTTCTGCATGTAGGGTACACCTGATATCTGCAGGGACAAAGGGACAAATGTAATGTTAAGAGGAAAGGGGTAATAAAGCAAGCCTGAGCGTCCAGTGGTAGAGGTCACACAAGGCACATACTGTAAATAAGAACAAGAACAAACCCTAGTGTTTCCTTGGTTCTCAAGAAGTCAAAGCAAGGTTCCTCCATATGCATCTAGAATATAAAAATGAAAACCATCCATCACACAGGAATAACATCTGTCCTAACATAGCATAGTAGTGTCACTGACAGGTTTAGATGTAAACATGAAATATCTGTATATAAATATATGTAAGTATCATTCGGCTGCCTGGTGGCACGTTTCTACTCACCACCAGCAACTCCATCATTGTGTGTTCCCAAAGGTTCTTCAGGCCTGACTGTCAAAGCAAGAAGCAAATTATATAAACTAAGCTTTTACATGAATCTTCCAAATGACCACTGATCATTTCTTACCTGATAGTAAACAGTGACATCAGAATTGGGGTCGTCCTTATTGAGGGAACGAACTTTGCACAGATGCTGTTTCTGTGGAAGCTCCACCACCCGGAAGTGGACAGGGGCCTCTGCAGTAAGTGGCTTAAATTGTAGTTTCCTAAACCAGAACGTGTGGATAAGAGAGGTCATTTTTACTGGCTTTACTTACTGCTAATTAGGGTGCAGATAGCTTTGTCACTTACTCAATAAAATACTGCAAAATGTCTTTCGATTCCTGAATGCACAAAAAAACAAAATCAATGAATATGTGCACGAGAGACAGAACCAACTTGGTCAGAACATTACACAGGACTTACAGCACTGTTGAAGTTTCCCTGAACAAGTCCCTCAACATATAACTCTGCTTTCAGTCTGTTGATGAAGCCCATGAGATCAGTCACGGACAAACCCTTCATTAGAGCCTGGTACTTTTGGATCAGTGACCAGCGAGAGGGCTCTAGGATCAAAAGACGCAAGTCCCTAAGAGCAACAGCCAGAATACACAGAATTTAATGGAATGCACACATAAATAAATTAAAGATGTTGGCTGTAGAAGACGTGGCCAGACTCACTTGCCAAGCATGTCTGGCTTGATGAGCATGTTGAAGTATGCCTTCTTCATCTGCTCCGCAAACATGGAGAACACATTTGGAGATGCACTAAAGTCAGCCAGATAGTCCACTATCAGTTTCAGCAGCAACTGGAAGACATTTTGAAGAGATGTTTTAAAAGCGACAGAAGGCACAGTGCGGCTAAAAAAGTACACACGGTGTCTGAGGAAGTTAACAGACTGGCAGCTTGTGGTTGAAGCCCTTGACTCGAATGATCAGACTGTGCTCCCCAGCTATCAGCTTGTATTCCAGCTGTGCCACATCAGCATCGTAGGCCATCTCTGCCAGGTTGTGGGCCAGAACGTTCACAAGAAGGTCAAACAGCACCAGGCTGCATTCAGAAAGCAGAAATTTTGCTTGAAATATTTAGTTAAATGTTATTTTCTTCAAAAAATTGTTAGTGGTGAAGTACTCATGACTCACTTTTCCGGACATCTTTGTATTATTGGAGACACCAGGTTGAAGCGTGCATAAGCTGCCAAGAGAAAAAGGGAAAAAATTATTTTAGATGTAACTGTTATAAATGGATAGTTTTAAGATGCACTGAAACATGTTGTTAATACCTTTGGGAATCTTGAACTTATTGTCCTTTTTGAACCATAGACATCCTCTTTCATTGCTGACGATTTTGACAGGGTACTCTGTATCAGGACAGTCTGATGTTTTCAGAGTGAAATCAGTAGCTGTAAAGAAAGTGTGAAATTTGACTTAACACATGATTTTTTAAATGAAAAGATGTGTGACATTTATAATATATCACAAAAAATGTTATCAATTCCATCTATTTAAAAGGATTAGAAACAGAACCCTAGCAGATAAAACAATGATTAGGAGACTCTGATGCTTTTAATGCAGGATGAAGGCTGTTTTTCAAACTAACCAATGAACTTATTGTCAGCTGGAAGCTGAAGGTCAGGATTCAAATCAAAATCTCCAGTCCAGCGATCTCTCCACTCATGAGGAATATCTGCAACAATAATAATTATGATAATAATTATGATCTTTCACTTTTCCATTTATCATATGTCACTTGAAGCGATGAAGGCAAACCTTCTACACTGTACTGTGCCCCAAACCACTTCTCCTTCAGAGGGCACTGGCCCTCATGCTGAGGTGACAGCAAAAGAAGGTTGGCCTTCTCAGGGGTCATGAGTGATAATGCAGCAGAAATGACCTTCAAAGAAACAATGCATAAAGATCCATATGACCTATTTGTGAAACATTTAAAGAACATCCCTGAAAGGCATTTCTTGAGTAGGTAAATACAGTACCCCCGGTTCATATTCAAACATAAGCTGGTCTCCAGTCAGGAAGTCTTCCTTGGGAAACAGCTGCATATTCTCACAAATACTCTCCACAAATCCAATTGGGTCTGTCTGAGAATCATATTGAGGGTTTTATAACAAAATTACATTTGCTCAAGCAGCATTCTGTCTTAATCTTAACCACATACTGCTACCCACACATCAGTCATTGCTCTGTTATTACATTATTTGCAGATTATGGCCTGCCTGGTTTTAATAGGCCTGTTCATTGATGCGGTAAGTGCTGTTTGTTATGATAGAGAATATGCAAGTTGGGGTTGCATTACTCATATTCAAATAGTCACCCTGCAAACATACCTGCTCCTGATAGTGAAATTCATTTGCATCAATTTTCTGGATTTCTTCATAAATCCTAGAGAAAACAGTACAGGGTTATTATTCAAACATACCTTAAGACAAGACTTTTAAACACGCAATAAATAAATAAAACATGGAGTCCAACCTCTGTTGAGGTCCGAGTGTCTGGAGCATTTTCAAGTACTGAAACACCATGTGAATTACCTGCAAGAGAAGAAATAAAATAATCGAGGTTCATCACGTGTTTCTATAAACCCATTTAGTCTCATAGTCCCTCAATTTTGTTCGTCATGTCTCTCAGAATACAATGAAATCATATGAAATTAATGTCGGCTGTTGACCTGGTAGAAATTCTGGAAGCCCTCGTCAGTCAACGTGATTGAGATGGAGAAGATGGAGTAGGTGGAGTTCTGATCAAAGCCAGTCTCACTGTTTCCACCAAACAGAGCCAGGGCCCAGCATCTGCATAACGCACAAACCTTGACCAACGGGACCTTACTTGACCATAGTTTAAGTGCACATGCTGTCTTGCGACTCACCTCTTTCTGAGCTGCGAGAGAATGCTGCCAGTACCCTCATGACCAATAAGCCAAGATATGTAGTGCAAGGGCTTCACTCTATTTAAAGCCAAAAAACATTGCCACAAAACAAAACAGTTGAACTACTTTTTACAGTTAACAAAGTGGAAGTAATGTTAATTATGAAATTTCTATTATGTGCTGTAGGAGGATACAAGAACTCACCGGTAGTGTTTACTCTGTGGTGGTAATGCCCAGGTGATGGTGAGGGCATGGACCTTCCTCACGGGTACCACTGCAAGCAAGGCAAACACGCATATGCATGGAAAACATAGACATGCATAAGACAAAGCCATTCCAAGCACATGCATCACATGATACGTGATATACACATATACCTCGATAAAGCTTGTTAAATGCGGGCGTGTCAAAGGGGTCCCGCAGTTGAGAAAAGTCAGGCTTTGCTTGGCCGCTGAAGGGGAAGAAAACAATGAGTCCTACAGCCTGCATTTATACGTCATGTATATTTCTATGGGTGGTACTAGCCTAGTGGGTAACACACTCGCCTATGAACCAGAAGACCCAGGTTCAAATCCCACTTACTACCATTGAGTCGCTGAGCAAGACACTTAACCCTGAGTTGCTCTAGGGGGGGACTGTCCCTGTAACTACTGATTGTAATTCACTCTGGATAAGGGGGTCTGATAAATACTGTAAATATACATTTCTAGGAAAATGATGGAGAAACAGCTCACTTGTTAGGGACGCTGGTGAAGATCTCTCCCACCCACTTCTCTAGCGTGTCCAGCTTCTCTGCAGGCAGACACAGTCCAGTCAAATCTTTTCACACGCCAAATGGGTGTCGTGTTTGGTGCTGCCTTTTGCACCTTAAGAAATAATGGGTGAGTTAAATCTGTAGTAAATTTCTTTTGTTGTGCACCTTTTGATTGCACAGCCAGGGTC